>NW_007577765.1:163567-236439 GCF_000690725.1 Stegastes partitus
GCATCATGCGTATAATAGACTATGTCAAGATAATTGTCACGCTCAGTGATGTTTTAATTATATGTCACTCAGCTTGTCACTTGCTTCTCTGAGGGACTTGACGGGTTTATGTACTGATATTTTTAAAACTTGGCAGCGCTTTAATTGTGTGTCTGTGTCTATGTGAACACTGTTTCGTGTGGCTGAACTGTTTTGTAGCAGTGTTTTATATGCATAATTTAATGGTGACCTAAAAGATGCTTCCCGAATGAATAAAGTGTAAATAACTAACTGAACTTTATGATGGCCTGTGTTTTTTTTCTTCAGCTGGCAAACATTGCTGAAAGTCATGGTGCAAAATAATATGTCTGATTTATCTGGAACAACCATTTAACGACTACAGTTTGTTCATTTAAAAAATATCAGTATCACAGCTGAAACCCACGACTGTCTTCGGGTAATTGAATCCGTCTGTGAGATGGTGTTAATGTGGTTCGGTACCTGTCGGGAACACTGTCGTTCTCTCATGGCTTTGAGGCTTCCATTCCAGTGCAGCAGCTGGAACACAGTCATGAGCTCCTGAAACACAAACGCGAGAATAAGAGACCGAACTCGCTCAGATTTTAGTCGTTCAGCATGGCAAACCCATGCACCGTGATGCCATAAGACCGTCTGTTTCCACTTAGAAACAGGGTTAAGATGTTCCAGCTTCCAGCTCTATACTGTAAGTAGATGACAAAATGGGTCACATGTGGGCCAAAACTGCAGCATGTAACCTCACTGGAGCTGCATTAACTCACAACATTTATCAAGCAAGGGGTTCAGTGTCGTCTTTTCCAGTCTCTGTCTGTGTTGTATGTGTAGTGCACACATTCATCTTTAAAGTCAGCATCAGGCCTTGATATTAAATATACAGATAAAGAAGTCCAATAGGCTGCTTTAAAAGACATTTCAGATTTATGTACCTGAAACTCCAGCATGGACTTTCCTTTGTTGGACTCGAGCATAAAGCGAAACGCACCGATTCCTGTGTTGGGATTGTCGGCCTCTTCTCTGTTTCCCTGTGGACAACAACACCGAGTTAACATCAGTCAGCCACAGCTTGACTTATCTATACGTGCTTCTTATTCACTTATCCAAGGCAGTTTTCAAAGCATCAACTATGAAGGGTGGTCGACAAATTCCAACTATGCAAGTATAAAAAGCAAAAAATAGTTATCCGGCTGCTTTCAAAGTAGTCTCTTTGTGCAGCAGTACACTGCTCCCAGCGCACCTGCTGCCTTTGGAACACTCCCTGAAAGCCTGGTGGCGACGACCTGCGATTTCACAATGGACCTTAAGTAAACTTTAAATCTGTGTCAAACTGACGGGACCTTCATGTCGAGGTTTATCCCTGATGATGAGATTTAAATCTACGGCTACGATCCAGAGACCAAACAGCAGCCTTTTAGAAGCCACAGTCCCAGCAGCAAGACCAAGCGTATGCTCATCATTGTGTTGGACATTCATGGGTTGTGCACCGTGAATTTGCCCCACAGGGTCACACTGCCAACACCGAGTTCTACTTTAACTTCCTAAATCACCTGAGTGAGAACATTCAGCATAAACAAACTGAAACGTGGCCATGTGGGTCCACTCACAGGGCGTCTGAAACACAATTTTTTTTTGGCCCGACAAACACGATCATCACCTTCCACCCGCCCCACTCCAGATTGAGCTCTGTTACCCCTTTCCCACCAAGAAGTACGAGGTGCTAGCGCCGTGCTGGTGCTCGGGCCAGTGCTTAGTTGGTCCCAACCTAAGAGCCAGTTGCTTTTTCATCGGCAGGGAGCCAAGTTAGGGCCACACCATACGTCACCGCATACGTAGCCACTTACTGAACAACGCTCACGCCACGCAGAAGTCCACACAGGACTGCAGACTAACTTTTTTACCAGTGTGACCAACTTTCTCATTTGTCCGCACTTCTCACCGTGTCACAGGAAAAACATATGACTTGCTGAACATTTTCTTATCGATAGACGCTACAATTTCCGATGTTCCCCGAACGCTCCACATTGCAGGCTGGGCTGTTGGTGGCCGCCGTGCTCAGACTGGTGTGTGACCAAAAATGACTTTAACAACAGTAAACCAGGGCGTTCTGATGTCAGATTTGTCCAAGATGAAACTGACTTTTTCTCATGCTGTCTTGAGACTTCTTCCTCTTCTCCCAATGAAAGTCAAGCTTCAGGATCTGCTGTGGTGGAGACCCAGCAGATGGAGCTTGGTCACAGAACAGGGCTTGAGCATGGGGAGCAGTGTAGTGCTGCACAAGGTGACCACGCTGAAGGGAGTAGAGGCTACGTTTCAATGCATCTAGTTCTGGCTTTTGTCAGAACTTCTTCACCACACTTTGTATTTGTATGCAAACTATCCAAATATTTACTGTCGCTCAAAAATCTGCACACATGTCGCCAACTGCAAGGTGACAGTTTTGCAAATCTAGCTTAATGCACAACACATGTGGATGCACATTAAAACAGACACAACTTTCAGAATTCAGCAGCAGCCATTATAACTCACATTGAAGGAGGCCAGCGCCTCGTTCACGCTCTTCTCGATGAAGTCGTCCGTAATCCGACGCGAGGGGTGCTCATTAAAAACCGAGTTCATCAGGGCAATCTTGGCAGCGCTGCGTCTCGCTTCTGCCTTAGTGGGACAGAACTGTCAAACAGCGAGGAAAACTTGTATTAGCGGTCAGATTCAAAGCGACACACGCAGATATACAGTCAAAACACCACCGACAGCTGGTGTTTACAGAGAGCGAAGTCATCCAAGTGAGGACAGATGTTAAACTGGCCATCTGAGGTGTTGAGTTTACATCTAGAGCTGGTGTGTCTTGTGGTTGCACGAGTGTTTGTGACATTATTTGTGCAGTGTGAAGGGATTCTTCTAAACAAAGCAGCAACAACACCTTTTTTCTTTTTACCTGGAAGCTTCCAAAGCAGCTGCCCCCTGGAAGGCTAACATAGCAGACGTATGGAGGGCTGTTGGACGGCACCATTTCATAAACAACTAGAGCTCCGTTCCGCAGGTCGGCTCCTCTGGTCAGCTTCATCTGCCAAAACTCCTGCAAAGCTTCCACCACGTTCACTGGAAGACAGAAGGAGCCTGGTTATAAGAAACCTGTGTTCTCTGCAGTTTACATGTGTTTGTCTTTAGCTGTTGGCCGAGCTCTGCAACATCCTCTCTAAACAAAAAGATGGAAAAGGGCAGGGGAAGGTCGTCTCCAGGATGCCAGAGGTTTTTTCCTGAAGAGATTTAAGTTGCTGCCCGAGAGGAAATTCTGCATCACCTCCGAGGAGCCGCTTTAAGAGAAACTCCCCTCGGCTCCTGCACGTTGTGTGAGAAAGTCCCTGTCGTCCGTTAGGAAACAACAACATAGGAGAGCGGTAAATTCTGCAGCTGAGTCATAAAAGAGTATTTGGGTTTGGGTCTGCAGGGAGCTGTGAGCGGAGCCAACATTACCCAGAGTTCTTTGACTTCTGTTATCTCTCGGCTCCGTCCCGCTGAGCTCTCGCTGTTTGAAACGAACGCAGGCAGAAATGCTTCTCAGGACTTTGTCTAACAGAGAAACTGAACCCTCGAATCCAAATCAATAAAAACAGTAAAACACCCAGCATAGTTCTCTGGCTGTTCGTTGGTCACAAAGTCATAACTAATGTGCCTTGGAAAGCTTAACGCAGCTTAATGTAATATACATATCATGTAATACCATCAAGGAGGTCCAAATATGTCCAAACCAGAGTTGTAAAGAAACATCTTCCCTCCGGAGACAGATGGTCAAGCCCCACCTTCTGCTCTCTGATCTCAACTTCCAGTCACTCTGGGATTAAACGAGGAGACAGCTTAAAGAAACACCTTAAAAAACTGTCTGCACATGCATTTAGGAGAGTCTGCGCTCACACTGGGAATATACTGTTCACTTGATTTATGTAGTCTACATTTATTGTCCTTTTTAAGACGTGAATCTGTAGTTTAAAGCATTTTCACTGTATACAAATCCATGATGTAGTCCGTTTTCTTCTCTCTCTGTATTCTTTAAACAGTGAGTTTAAGCTGGATACAGGTTGATGTGTTGGATGTGTTTGTGCACAAGAAATCAATTCAGACTCTGAGAAAGATCATTTTCGAGCACATAAACTGCTCTGGACAGTGACAGGATCACACTTTTGCATCTATTTTGGTCACTTTTTTAAGCATTTCCTTGATAACAAAAGAGAGGAAACATTTGGAGATAGCAAAGGATCCCAGCATTCAGACCCAAACAGCGACAGCAACTCCCTGCACCCACACTTTTGCTCCTCCAAGGGACTAAAATGGACGTTAACAATAGCACCGGTAAAAGTAGAAAGCAGCAAGCAAAGGGCCTTTTAAAATTATAACCTATTTTAAGGATATAAAAGCCAAATTACTTCTTAATGTGGAGGAAATATTTTATTACCAAAAGCCTAATAAAGCAGTCTTTATGGCGCTGCCAGTGTAGAAGCTGTTAAGTAGCCTAAATGGGATAAAGGAGGGACGAGGCTGTTAGTCAGAGCACACAGGGACAATCTTTTGGGAATAAATCCTATTAGCACAGGACAGGAACACTTGTATTAGCTCCAACCGCCTGCATTATTTCAGCTTTTAGTCTAATGTGAGTTTCTGGCGTGTGTCTTGATAAAGTGAGTGAACTACGACTGCCAAGCCAATCGAGAAAAAATCAAATAAATCAGTCATTTGTAAAAAGGAAAAAAAAAAAAGAAGAAGAATAAAAGGTTTCTATTAAACCGCATCCATCTGGTAATACTTAAGAAGATGTATAGTTTGGATTGAGTACAAAACATATAAATAAACTCTAATTTCCTTAATTAAAAGCGGAGGTATATCCTGAGGTTTATTTAGAAATCACGTCCTGACTAAAGACAACGCGCTTTTGTTTCTGGAGGTGAGTTGACATGAAGCGTTTCACCGTGTCCAAGCTGAACGTCACGGATAATTTATGAGCATAATAGCGCATTGTTGGTAAATGTAATCCCTCAGAGCTGCGCTTGTTAATCCTACGATGGAGTGATGGAAGCCTGGAACCCTGAAGAACAACATCCAGATTATTTTATATACATATGTGTATGTGTATATACATTGAACATGAATATAATATGTGCATAAGAAGTATGGTTAAGTAAACAGATTTAGAGGGTATTAGTTCATACGAGGGTACAACTTTGTTAATGTAAAATCTTGAAAATGGGCAAGATGCTCCCTCAGGAGTCATTCTGATCAATACAAGCTTGTTATTTATGAACACAATTAACTTATTCTGGAAATTCTGATGCTGGTTTTACTTTAACAGCAACATAAACCTCAGATTGCACATTTATAATTATTTTCTAAAACTTTTTAAAACCCTCTTCTCAGCCTTCAAGACACACAATCAAACATGTTTCACTGCTAGTTACTGATTATGTTTGATGACAGTGAACATACGTCATTATTTTTGGGCTTCTTAGCTCATATTAGGGGAACCTTAGCTCAGAAATCCTACATTTACACCTTTAAATCAAACAAAAAAATGTATTTTTCGAACTAATGCACAACCCTCCTCATGACTCTCATGTAAACAGTCAAATAAAAGTTTGTGGATGCATTTTCTTCAAAATAAAAGCATCTGTTTGGTTCAAACTACTGATTAACCCTCTTTATGTCTCGCATGTAAACATAAAAACAGAGCCTGTACATGTATATTCTTCTTTAAAAAGCATATTTTGGTTCAAACTACAGACTAACCCTCTGTATGACCCTCATGTGAACAGTCAATAAAAGTTTGCAGATGTATATTCTCACAGGAAAACAAGCACAGAGGCATATTTTGTGCTGTCAGACTATAATAACCACTTCTTGTGATTTGCTCAGGACCAGCAGAGAGATGTAAATGCCAATTAAATCCCAGCAAGGCCACTGTGATCCAGACTGGGAGGAGTGGAGCTGTGTTGGGGGACATCTCAGCCCAGTTTACCTGCTGTGACCAACTTTTATTCCCAGTGAGCAGCCTGTGGTGACATCAGGCTCAAGCAGCTCAACATGAACATTACAGGAATGCAGCTTGTGTGTGTGTGTTTTTTTCTAAACAAATGGCGCAGCTCAAAGTGTCTCCAGAAGCTCCCCTCCTCCCCAAACCCACAGCCACACATCAGCCTCTCCGTCTGTGCCCGTTACCGCCTCCGGACTAACCTCTGCCGTAACCTTGCGTGTGCTTGGCGAAGCTGCGGACCACCGCCTCCACCGCCTCCTTCAGCACCGCCGGGTTCCCGGGGTTACAGTGGCCGCCGGCCCCCGGCCCCAGCCCCGCCGCCATCCCGCCGTACAGGCTGTGGAGCTGCAGCGGAGGCGGCGGCGGCGGAGGCCCGGACGAGGCGGACAGAGAGGCCGGGGAGGGCAGCAGCGGCGCGATGGGCACCGTCACCCCGGGCCGGAGGGAGGAGCGGAGGGTCCCGGTCGGTCCCGAACCGAAGCCGATCCCCGGCTGCAGCCTCTGAGGGCGGATACTGTCCGGGATCACGTTAGATTCCATTGTCCCGACGTAACGTCTGCGGAGTCCGGCTCTGGAGCGAATCTGGAGCGAGCAACCCGACGGCTTCGGCCGAAAAAGTGAGCTTGACGCGCTGAACGAGGGGAGCGCTGGCAGGATTTAGGCAGTCACCGCCGAAATAAGTAGTTATCCGACGTTGATTCGACACTAAGAGCGCCGCTGTGCATCCTCGCTGTGTGGATTAGACTGCGGGTTTGTCACTCAAGTGCTGCCTTCACGGACCGCTCGGACACGACAGCTCCAGCCTTGCAAACATTTTTTATTTGTGTCACCAGTTGTGTGGCAGTTAAAGAGGGTTTTTTTCTTCTTGTAACTACGTTTTCAACCCTCTTATTACCTTCAGTTTACTGACATCTTTTATCCTTGGGTTCTATTTGACCCCAGCAATTTAAACCTCCACAAAATTATCATAATTAAACTTGTTTATGTGTAAACAGCCCTTTAAATAAATCTGGAAGAAATTATGTCAATCATTTATTTAGAGACGTTAAACACTGAATGGGGTCAAACTGAAACCAAAGATAACAGGAGGGTTAAGTGTGTTTTTCTTTCATTCAGCGTTTGAAAAGATAGTCCCTTGTTTGTTTGTTTGTTTGTTTACCAGTTGTGTGGCAGGTAAGTTGATGTATGACTGTATTTTTTCTACTTCTTGTAACTACATTTTAAAGCGCACTTTTCTCTTGGATACGTCATGTGACTGAAAATATAATCCCTTGTTTATTCATTGTTGTTGTTGTTGTTGTTGTTGTTTGTTTACCAGTTGTGTGCCAGTTGTAATATATTTGACTGCATTTTATTCTACTTATTGTAACAGTGACTCTGCTTTTCATGTCTATCTTTCTTTTGCATCCATCCGTGCTTTTAGAATAATTTCTTCTCTGTTTGTTTGTTTGTTTGTTTTTGTTTGTTTACCAGTTGTGTGGCAGGTAAAGTGATGTGAGTTTGTGTTTCTCTGATTTATTGAACTGTGCATTTTTTCCCCCTACTTATTGTGAACATCTTTTTGAAGTAAATAAGTTTATCTAACTCGTCAAAGGGTGTTGCGTGCCTTGCAGAGCTAAATTGGGGCAAATTTGAGATTTTCGTTTACAAACTTCATTTGAACCCAAAGATGATTTGCCACATAGTAATGTAGCATTTTGTTGTTGTTGTTGTTGTTGTTGTTGTTGTTGTTGTTGTTTTACCGGTTATGTGGCAGGTAAAGGGATGTGTGTCAGCATGTTAGTATTTATTGTAATTTATTGAAGTGAGCATTTTTTTAAAAATATCTATTTTAGTGCTTATTTTAACTGTGTTTTAAAGTGTTTTCATTATTTTTATTTTTATTATTATTTGCATTCATTCAGGGATTAAGGATGACTATATATTGTCTATTTGTTTATTGTTTGTTGTTGTTCTCATCCTTAATGACTACCCAACAAGACGAAGGATGTTGTACTCTTTGTAAAGCTTATTTGAAAGTTTGTGTTACTGTATAAGAGATTTGTTGTACTATTAGTTCTACATTAACAGTCAAATGCAATCAAACAAACACATATTTTTGATGACAGAGTTTAACAGAGCTGTTGATTTAGCCTTATCTTAACTTTTTAGGCCATCCTGACTGGTTTTCTCGTAAACTCTGGGAGGAAAAGTTTGCAGAAAGTTTTGATTTTCTGTCTTTTTAACTGAATGTATGACCTGTATTTATGTTTTGGTGTTGCATGTATGTGTTTTATGTGTGCTACATATATGGATCTCATTACAAGGTGGTTCTAATTTCTTACGCAGCACAATTTGCATGCATTAGTCAAACTGCTGTCTAGTGATGGAAGATGTAGTGCGACTAAAATGCCACTAAAAAGGACAAATAAGCAAATGGCAACATGTCTAGGGTGCTGATATGTAATATTCTGTTAAATGTCATTTGTTGTAAATTAAAATGTACAATAAAACTGTTTACTTAACACTGTAGGGTCAAAGGTTATGATGACAGAACATCCATCATCTATACACCGCTTAATCCTCACCAGGGTCATGGGGGGCTGGAGTCTATCCCAGCTGACTCAGGGTGAAGGCAGGTTCACCTGGACAGGTCACCAGTCTATCACAGGGCTACACTTAGAGACAGACAACCAAGCACACTCACATTCACACCTACGGACAATTTAGAATCATTAGTTAACCTCAACATGTTTTTGGACTGTGTGGGAGGAAGCCGGAGAACCTGGAGAGAACCCACGCTGCACGGGGAGAACATGCAAACTCCATGTAGAAAGATCCCGGGTGTCCTCACCGGGATGCGAGACGGCGACCTTCTTGCTGCGAGGCTGTGACGCTAACCACCGAGTCACCTTGCAGTCTGAAATGACAGAACAGATGAACAAAAAATGAAAAAGACTTTAATGTGGATTTTAAAGACAAAAAAATACAAACAATTATTACATTTCTGCAATTGGGGCATCAAAAAATGACTTTTATATTCCACAGGATGTAGATCGTTCAGTTTCATGTTTGCTGTTGTCGTTTTTCAAACTTTTTCTGCGGGACCTGAAGGCAGCAGTGGAAAGTCAGAGAAATATCAAGCCAAGAAATCTGAGCCTCCTCTGTTCTCCTCTGGCACCAGCAGAGAACAACTCCAGTGTGGCTTTACAGCTCCAGCTCTGCTGCCTGAAGCATGTGATTAAAACTTGGACGCGGAGTAAACTCAGTTTACTCGATAAGAGGGAGGAAAAGCAAGGATGATCCTTCTTTGAAACAGTGAAACACAATGCAAGTTTCAAGTACCTGGGTTTGACTTTGAGCTGCTGGACCACCAACGCAGCGCAGAACAAAGACTTGAAGAGGAAATGAGACCTCCTCTTGTACGCTCCAAATGTTTTTTAAGGACTTTTCTGGGTCTTGTGTAATTTTTCGTTCTTTCTGTGGTCTGGGGTGAGGCCAGGGAGGTCCAGAGGAGGAACAAGGGAACATTTGAATGCATCTTTTTTTTTTTTTTTTTTTTAGCAGAATCTGCATTTTAGTAAAAAGCTGCACCTCATCTGTTTCTACTAAAAAACACATTTTAGACAAATTAGAGCAGCCTGAGTGAGAGACGGTGAAAATCCTCACAGAAGCCAAAAAAAAAATGCTTAAAACGGTGTTAACTACAGAGTGCACACACAACAGAAAGAGGCAACAACAAAGCTATATATCATGATTGTAATGAGTGTTTGGCTCACTGGAGGGCGTGCTCTCGTTGCAGGACATGAGTTAATAACCTCAGCTATGCGGCTCACTGGCTTATGTCCACTTCCTCTCACATTTAGACGCTGATCTTGTTCTAGAGTTTTCTAAAGCTTTCGTTTGTTCAGTTTCATTCATTCCACTTATTGTCAGATTGACCGTCTCTCACTGTTGACCAGCATTATCACTCACATCCATCCCAGAAATGTTTTATTCATCAGCTGATCTGTCAAATGCTTGATTTCAGAAACTCACACTGGATCAAGAAAGTTAGGGCAGAACTTCAGTACAATTTTGAAGCAGTTTACTTGAGTATTTGCATTTAATGCTCCTTTAAACTCCTTCTCACTACATTTTCTCACTCACTTACGTTTATCTGACAGCTGTAGCGACTTTACCGAGTCAGGATTTGGCAGAAATAGTATGATAACATGAAAAACTGATCAAATATAATGATTTCTAGTCTGCTTTGTCGTGTGAGTTGTGTGTATTTCCACTAAAGACACATTTTTATTCTCTTATTTCACACAGTGCCCTTTAAAAAGCTGATAAGATTAAGACTTTCTTTATTGTCATTGCACAAAAACAACAATCGTGAATCTGACAACAAAATGTTGTTGCTTGGCTACCAGAGAAGACAGAACTGAAACTTGTGAGTATTGTAGAACGATAACTTTCTTTGCTTCAGGTCCAAGAAGGTAAAATGATTCAGTGTTAAACAAATAATCAAGCAAACCTAAAAAATAAAAAAAATCAAAGAAATAAAGAAAAGTAAAGTGAAATGCTACTTACACGATAATGTGTCAGAATTAAAAGTTTATTAGAATCACATATGATGTAGGAGAAAGAAGTACTTTAGTTTTCTCTATAGTTTAACTCCAATCTCGGCTCGAGATCTTAACTTACACTGAGATATTCTGACAGTGTGGTATTGGTAGTTTTACAGGATAGGAGTATCTTTGCTACCCCTACTTTAGTCTGACATCAGCTGCTTTTATAGATTAAACCTATTTGATGAAATCCATCCATCATCTATACACCACATCCTCACTAGGGTCACAGGGGGCTGGAGCCTATCCCAGTTGACTCAGGGTGAAGGCAGGTTCACCTGGACAGGTCACCAGTCTATCACAGGGCTACACTTAGAGACAGACAACCAAGCACATTCACATTCACACCTACGGACAATTTAGAATCACCAATTAACTTCAACATGTTTTTGGACTTGTGGGAGGAAGCTGGAGAACCCAGAGAGAACCCACACTGCACGGGGAGAACATGCAAACACCACATAGAAAGATCCCGGATGTTCTCACCGGGACGCGAACCAGCCACCTTCTTGCTGCGAGGCAACGATGCTACCCACCGAGATACTTTGCAGCCCTTAAAACTATAGAAAACTTTAAATTATTTCCACTGCTAAACATTAAAATTACGTTAAAGCATTGTTTTATGTACTCTTACATGAGAAAATATTTATTTCAGGACTGACTTCTGCTTTTTCTGAGTAGGTTGGCACATCTTTGACACTGAACTTTAAGCCCTTGTTGTAAATACTCAGTTTGTGGATGGGTCAGAAGCTCTAACAAACATGTATGTATAAAGCGTTTAAACATTTTTACTTTTAAAGCTCTGTTCAGTGATGACACTTCTTGGCTTCTGCACCGCTGACCTGCTCTCACCACGTCTTCCTGCTGCACATTAGCGTCGAGCCATCCTCTCATGCCTCTCATACCACAGACGGGATGCTTCCACATCTGGAGCACTTTTTGGCAGATGGGTCTGAAAGACATAAACACCACGGATCATTCCCACCGGGGGAGTCTGGGCCACTCACTGGACACAGAGAATAATCTCGGGCTGAAAAACGCCATCCACGTTCCCACATCTGCTTCTGATTAAACCTTTTACAGACAAAATTAAATTTTCAAATCTCCACTGCAGGCTTCTTGTTTTTTTCCCACCAGATGAAGAGAGACTCGGAGGTTTGTTGCTCACGGTTTATTAAACAGCTCATGTTGTTTATGCTCCCTGAGCACTTATTTCCAACCAAACATATGTATTGGGTTATTTATTGCTGACTTGGGTGGGGTGCAGCTGAGAAATAATTACTTTACAGCGACTATAAAGATAGAGGGCTAGCAACAACAACCTGCTGGATGTCAACCAAAGGTAGAAGGTTTACATCCACATGAGCGAGTGTCACGCATTCACGAAGAGCAGCTAAATGAGGCCCTTTTGAAAGAGTTTGAATTAAAGTTTGCTTTTTATCAATCAGCTTTCTAAGTTAAAGCCAAAGTGGAATTCCATCCCCACAAACATTAAACAAGCTTTGCAGTGTTTAAGCCTCAACATCTGGCTGACGTCAGCACAAACCGTCACCACCGATGACAACCTTTGATTTATTGCTTTTGCTGATTTTATTTATTATTATCTTGCACTGATGGACTTTCAGGTTTTGTATTGTTTTATGAAGTGTGTTTATGGCTCAGTGTTTGTTCTCTTTTACCTGCACATGCAAATGAGCTGCTCCAGTGCTATTACTTTTAATTATGCCCTGCAAAATAAAATTAACAAATAAACTAAATAGCTGCAATGTAAAAATGGTTTTCAACATTTCCTTTTTAAGGGTTGAACCTCTAAATAAGGACAGTCTAAAGAGGACAAGCTAGCATTTGGTGCTTGATTAAAAGAGCGGGAAAAGGCAGCTGGACTTTTATTAGGATTATTTGAAGAATTTTCTAACTGACTGATGAGGAGCCGCGTGTGCAGTATATAATGTCATCCCCAGCTCACCCGGCTAACAGGGATAGACCTCAAGACTGCATTATACAGTGGTCCTTAAATGTATTCATACCCTCCAATTAAAGAAGGAAAAGAACAGATGTCACTGAAATAAGTTGAAATTGACAAAAGTAATAATAAATGAAAATTTAATGAAAATCATGACGTTGCTTTTGAAATGTGGTTCAACAGAAATATTAACAAAAAAAAAAAAAAAGCATGACTGGACCTGTAAACTAATATTTTGTTGAACAACCCTTTGAGCCAATCACTGCAATCAGGTGCTTTCTGTAACTCTCAATCAGACTTCTGCATCTGTTGACAGGTATTTTGATTTCACTGCTCATCAGCAAAGTGCTCATACTTGACAGTTTTGCTTGTTTTTTTTTAAATTGTTCTTTTCAACCACAATTCAAAAGCAACATCTTATTTCATTAAATCATAATTTAGCAATTTTTTTATTTATTATTACACTTTTCACTTTCTAGTTATTTGAGTGACTGTTGTGAATTTTGCCTTTTCTTCAATGGAAGGGTCTGAATACATTTGACTCTAAGTGGTCTTGTTGACCCTCTCCTCTGTTTATAGATGTTCCAGTTTAATATCTTTTGTTTGTCTTCTCTGCACAGATTAGAACGGTTCACCACCATTAACACATCATGAGTCACGCCTCACCTGGCAGTTTCACAAACATTCACACCTCGAGTTACGTCAGTCTTGGGTCATTATCAGGCAATCAGCCATGTGATTCAACTCTGATGACAGGGATGATGGAGGATCTACACTCAGACTGACTTTATTAATCCCCAGAGGGAAATTAAGTTGTTACAGCAGCGTGAATATTCAACAAAGGGGTTAAACAAAAGGAACAAGGCAACACAGAATATTAGGGTAGGGTATAAAATGAAGGTAGAATAAAGTAAAATGAAATATAGAAAGAGGGCTGCAAGGTGACTCGGTGGTTAGCATCGTAGCCTCGCAGCTTGAAGGTCGCCAGTTTGCAATCCCAGTGAGGACACCCGGGATCTTTTTGCATGGAGTTTGCATGTTCTCCCCGTGCAGCGTGGATTCTCTCCAGGTTCTCCAGCTTCCTCCCACAAGGTCCAAAAACCTGTTGAGGTTAATTGGTGATTCTAAATTGTCCGTAGGTGTGAATGTGAGTGTGCTTGGTTGTCTGTCTCTAAGTGTAGCCCTGTGATAGACTGGTGACCTGTCCAGGTGAACCTGCCTTCACCCTGAATCAGCTGGGATAGACTCCAGCCCCCCATGACCCTAGTGAGGATTAAGCGGGGTATAGATGATGGATAACATAGAAAGAAAAGTCAACAAAACTTACAAGAATATACAAGAGAGATACAGAAACGTGCAAATGAACAGAATGTGCAACTGATAATGTGCTTATATGACGTAAGTAGGCGCAGATAAGTTTACAGATATAATGACTGATGTTAGAATGTAGAGTGTCCGCGATGTGAAGTGGTTTCTAAAGTGATCGAGTCCTTATGTGATCTGCCAGATGCACTGAAACGTCTGACCTCCTGTAACTCATGGGATGACAGAAGTGTTCACATACATCATTACAGGAACTAGAATGTTTACACCAAACTGTTGAAATGACATAAGGTCAGCCAGATTTAACCTTTGGGCCGCCGTGTGTGTTTGTACCACATTTAACCAGCGGATCCATTCAGCAGCCGTTGAGATGTTTTGTCAAAGTGGGTTTTTGTTTCATTGAGAGAACTTAACGTCCCACAGATTTTATTGATCTTAACACAAATACACCCAGTGAGACGGCACGCACAAACAACACTGAGTCACCAGTGAAGCAATCTGTTAACCAGAACTCCTCTGTACAGCTGGGAATTCAAAATAACATGACTGATATCTTTTCATGATGGGAAAAGCCTGGAACCAAGAGCACAAACAGCATTTACATAAAGTCTGATAATGGTAATAAACTGTCTTAATAGAGCACACAAGCAAAAGCCACAAACTGCTTGAATACATAAGAGCTGCAGCAGTTTCGATGGTCCAATGAAATGAAACCGTATCACTTATCCGTTATCATATCTGTTGAAGCTGACGGTATCAAAAGTTCTCTGCAGCGTGGCCTCACTGTTCCCACCGTGATGCTGTTACTGGTGATTAGGTGTTTTATTCGACCTAAATGATAAGATGCACGCTCTTGTTGGACAGTCAGCAGAGGAGCTGTTGGACTTTGGCTCGGTTTGCCCAGGTGGCACATGGAGCAGCAAGGGTCAGCACCGCGCTTCACTCACAGGCCAATGATGCTCAGCGTCTTTATCTCGTCCAATCGGATTCACGCTGCTGTGGGGCTGCTGGACTATAAGAAGTGTGGGAGTCCTGCATGAAGGTACCATCAGGTCCACATTCTCCTGCGCTACAGGTGAGTCGGATTCTCTTATGGGCTCGAGATGCATTTGATGCACTGAGTTTACTTCACATTTGATTTTTGAGACAAACACTTGACTAAAAAAATCTTACTGAAGAGTCTACGTATTTGATTTTTCCAGGAGCTACAGTTATAGTCTCTGAAACGTAAGCTTTTAAATTTAAGATGTAAGTTGGAGCTGGGACGCTGGTGGTGGCAGCACATTGTATTTAAAGACAGTAATGATATAGTTTCTGATATATTGTGCAGTCACCTGAAATGCAGTAAAAAAGCAGGAAAGACTGAATGTGATTGAATATAATGGAGATAGTTTTAAGGGAAAAAGCCTTTAAAGTAAGTAATGGACTGTACAATTGTGTGCTGGGCTTTTAAATTGTGTTTTATTTTAAGTTTTTACTGTTTTATTTTTATTTTTTCAACTAAATCTGACTGAAAATATGCGAGAATGAATGGATGAAAGTGTTTTCTTTGCCTTTTTCCAGAGGCAAATTATATAATTCTTGATCTTAACCTGTGATAAATTATTACAAAGGTTCATAGTTTACTCACTGACCTATTCAACAAGCACTTACTTAAGCTGTTGATAAGCCAGATAACGTTTATGTAAGGGCTTTGGACCATACACAAGGACTAGAAATATTTATTTTATTACCTTGTGACAACAAGTCAACCTGGGATTCCTAGAAAGCTTTATCAGTGACTCATCTGATGAAGCAACAGGGGACCTTCCTATACGTAACATCTGAATAAACAACTTTATAAAGCAGCCTTAAGGTTAAACTCAGGACAGGTGATTTTATTTTTTAGCATTAAAGTTGTCGAGGAGAGTTTAAATGCAAAATTAAACATGAAGTTGAATTTAAAGACATTTCATTGTTTTGTAGGTCTTATCCAGTCAGCAGTCATGAAATTCTCCCTCATCGTCGCCGTCGTCGTGCTCGCTCTGGCACAAGGTACGACCAGATTTATGCATTTATTAATAAAAACACAACTGTGGGAACAGAAGCCTCTTTTACTAAATTGTATTGTTTTTTTGGGAAACCCACAGGAAGCTTCGCTCAGGATTCCAGCGATCTTGAGAGGTTCGCTCAGTACTTTGAGGAAATGAAGACCAAAATGACTGAGATGATTGGGAACCAAGATCTGACAAACCAGGCCGAGTGAGTAGAAGAAGCACCGACACATGAGGACGTGCTTTTGGGCTCGTGTTCAGGATGACTAAGATCTTGCTGATGGTCACAGTGGACCTTGTTTGCTCTTAGTCACCAAGCAACTCACAGACAAACCTGTGCGAACGTCACAGTATGAGTTGTTCTGATAAGGACAACTTTACAATTATATATAACATATGATTGTATATAACTATATAAAATGATGTATTAATGTGTTACTATACTAATATATCAACTACCAAGCAGTAAATGAAGTTAACTTCACCTGGAACAACTACAGTATTTCATTACCATGATTATAACCTTCAGTAACAATATATCAGTGTAACAGCATTTATTATCAGCAGTCTGAGTACTTTTAGTTTAAAAATAATCTTTTCTGAGGTGATACTGTTAATGCAGATCATTTTACATGTAATAGAGTGTTTTCATATTGCAGTGTTGCTACTTTTACCTTCTTCTCAGTATATAAATCAATGGAAGAGCTCCGTTGTACTGATTGATTGTAAAACAGAGCCCCTCTCCACTCACCTCTACCATCAGACCTCACAAACACAACGCAAAGTTTGTCTCAAGCTTTTCAGTACCCGTTATAACACACTACTAGCAGTCTGTGTTGCCACATGCAGGTCAGATGGGTGCATTTCTCAGTCTAACATGTGACGGTTTTATCATATTCCTCCCTACAGCAACTTCAGGAGGACCCAGCTGGAGCCTCTGGCCGCTCAGGTGCAGGAACAGCTGAAGAGCGTTGCCACCAACGTCGAGGAGCAGGTAAAGCCCCTGACCGCCAACATCCAGGCCCAGCTTCAGCCCATGCTGGTGGACTTCAAGAAGCAGATGGAGGACATCCTCCAGAAGCTGACAGAGCAAGGCAGAGCCATCGCCAACTAAATCAGCCGTTCTTCCAAAAGACTCAAACGTGCCACCGCAAAGCCATCTTCCGTCGTGGACCGAGTTAATGGAGCTCCGTGTGTCTGAAGGCTGGCCTGTGTTCAGGGAGCCTAAAATGTGTTTCAGTGCTTGTTGACGTTAAAATCTCTGCCACACAGCACAATAAAAAATAAAGAAACATGGAACACAACTTCACATTGTCAGTGTCTCTCATTTTGATCGATCAACGAACGCTTAAAACACATTTAGAGGATAACTGAGAATTAGATCAGGCTGCTATGAGGTGATCAGAACAGGTTTATCCTTGCTTCTGGAACAGCAGACAGACACATACTAATTGTTTATAAGTTTTATTCAAGCAAGCGAAGGTCAGGGGAAATTTCACAGCAGGCTTCTACAGCCCAAACATTCAAACATTTAAAAGGGATAAAATGGCAGAAAAGAATGCTTTCAGTCCTATTTTGTCACAGAAGTCTCCTAAAACCCCTCAAATTGACCATTTTTTAATTTTCTTTTTTTTCTCTTTTTTTAATGCATTTTTTCCTTTAAATTCAACAAACCAGACCTACTGTTTTTCATCTTAGGTCTGGCTGGAGATTTGTTTCCATTGTTTTTTTTGTTTTTTTTTAAATATATTATTTGACTTATTTTTACTTTGTTTTATGTATTTTTTAACTTTTTCACTGTGAAATTTTTTTCTCCATCGGTGAAGCTGGTCTCAAGGTTCCCCTTTCCTGTGAAAACAGGAGAAACAGAATTACTGATGGGACCTTTTCATATGACATTTCCACACAATTTGTAAGCAGAATACAAGCAAAACAAACGCATGCACCTCAAAACCATCACAGCTCTGTAGTAAATCTGAGACTACATTTGCAGATACGCAGTCAGGAGAATAATGACTGTAAATTGGTACACTTTACAAGTTGAGAGGTGAGTTCAGTGTAGAAGCAGAACTCCTGACAGCACTGTCCTCTCGTTGTTAAAGCAGCTCTGGAGAACTAATTGTACCTTGGGTTCAGACACTTGGGACGCCAGTTGAATTTGTCACTGTCTTCTGGGCAGCCTCCTTGGCCTGATGAGCCTGTAGAACAGCCACCGCCTCATCCACCTAAAGAGACAACGATGATTAATGTTAGCAACACCACAACATCCGGCGGAGATTTCTAAAGTGCTCTGCTTCCACAGCATCCACTTTTCCTGCATCTAAAACATACGTTCAGTCACAATCAATTTCCAGTGTCGGTGCTGGAAATGTTTCCTCATGACATTTATATCAAGACCAAATTAATGTTAAGTCACGGTGAACTCTTCATCGAATGAACCACAGGAAGCTGCTGTCGATATTAACAAACTTAACCACTGACCTTCGAGCGGAGAGACTCTGGTGACTCCAGCATGTGGAGCAGCTCTGAGTTGTCAATCTCCAGCAGCATGCCGGTGATCTTGCCTGCCAGGCTGGGATGCATGTTCTGGATCAGTGGAAACAGACGCTCACCTGCAGGAATGACAGATAGAGGATTTACAACAGGATGTAATCAACACCTTCCAAGGGCCTGGGGCAATACCATGTAAACACATACAACATACAAGGAAGGATGGAGAAACCAACAACGAGCTAACGTGATATGACTAAGCCTTACCCAGCATCTGCTTCTGTTCCTGTGGCGGAGCAGCAGCCAACATGGAGGCAGTCAGAGGTTCCTGTCCCTGAACGTGAACTGCAGGCTGTCGGAAACAAACACAGAGAGAGGTTTTTTAGCGCAAATCCAAACAGAACTTTATTCCTGCGACGTAAGTCAGAAAAGGCCACTGGACAAAGAAATGTGCATTCCCACCTGCTGCATGGTGACTTGTGGCTGAGTGGTCATGTGCTGCTGGGGGTTGCGGACTCCTGCGGCGTACTTGTATTGAGGTACTCCACGCACGGGAGCGCCTGCTGCAGCAGCTGCAGTAGCCGGGCGAGGGCCCATGGTCTGAGCTGCTGAGACAGGGGCCAGCACGGTGAGAAACGTCACAATGCACAAACAGACAACATTTACACAGCTAATCTGTGTTTGCTGAGCAGTCGGAAAGACTATTGATTGTGTGTAAATGACTTACCGACACGCTGGGTGGACATCATGCGGGGCACCTGGGAGGCAGGCCGCATCGTACTGAAGGTCTGGGGGCGTGGTGCTGAGGGGCGCATGGCACCTGGCATGTTCTGGAAGTCTATGAACACGCAAAACCGCAGCAGTTTAATGTACAGCAGGAACAACAGACAATCTTAATGTAATGTCTTGAAAACAAGACACAGTGATACAGGACAAATACTCACGCTGTGGCCGGACACCTTGTGTGGTCCAGCGAGGGCTTGGGCGGAGCTGGGCCATCTGGCCAGCAGCTGGGTAGTAAGCAGCTCGGTTCTGGGCCTGAGGTATGGCTGCCATAAAGTAGCCGGAGGGCGGGGCAGGCTGGTACGGGTTGATGACTGGATTCGGCACTGCACGCACACTGGCCATGCGCTGCATGTACTGGTTGGTCAGGTGGGCCTGCCGCTCCTCTTTCCTCTGGGCCAGGGCCACGTACAATGGCTTGGTGGCTACAATGCGTCCATTCATTTCTGTCACAGCTTTGGTGGCCTCCTCTGGAGACGAGAAGCAGACAAAGCCAAAGCCTTTGCTGCGTCCGCCTTCCATCATCACCTGACACACAGACACAGAACTTTAATGTTAAAGTTACATGAATTCCACATAATCAAGTAATACTAACTCTATAATTTAGGATATATTGAGCTGAAGAGCATCGGTACCAGTTATTAGATGGATAAAAAACAAACAAACAGCTGAGCTCCTACCTTGGCACTGGTTATGGTGCCAAACGGTGAGAACTCCTTGCGCAGGCGTTCATCATCAATTCCATCATCGAGGTTCTTCACATACAGATTGACACCCTAAAAATAATTAGAAGTAAACTTGTGTTCTTTTTTTTTTTTTTTTAATTCTACGCATCAGGCAGGAACAATCAAACACCAGTGGACTGAAAAATTCCTTAAACTGTTTATTTTTTTTGTCTGCAGTACATATTTATCCCCAGGATCTATGGTGAAGAAACGTGGGGCCCATGAACTACGAGGTCGCTGTTGCAGCTGTTTCGGCCAGAGCAGCCTACTGGGGAGGAAGCACCGAATTCGACAAAGCTGCACACTTCACTAGACCTGTCTGACAACATTTTAAAACAATTTGATGAGAGGCTATAGTGTGCTAACATTGTTATTTGTGTACATTTTAATCAGTAGATGCTAGAAAAAGAAACTGACCTGGTAGCGGGTCATACGGTCTTGTTTCATTTGTTCGAATTTGCGCTTCAGCTCCGTCTGTCGCTCCACCTTCTTCTGGGCACGGCCCACGTAGATGAGCTTCCCGTTCATCTCCTTCCCATTCATCTCATCCACTGCCTGAAGTAATCGAGGAAACACAATCAGCTTTGGGGAGCGTTTCCTGGTGGTGACTAAAAGAAATATGTTGACGGCTCAAATCTTACCTTCTGGGCGTCCTCGTGCCTTTCGAAGCTGACAAACCCAAAGCCTCGAGACTTCCCGCTGTCATCTGTCATGACCCGGATGCTCATGGCATTTCCTAGGCAACAGAGAGATCCCCTAATGATTACTTTGCTCAATTGAGTTTCCCTGCTGATAATCAAGACAGACGCTGTTTATAGCAGCAACAGAATCAAGTCATTCTAAACAGCAGCTGGAAATGTGGACGCCCCGACTGACCGTATTTACTGAAGAGTTCCCTCAGCTTCTCATCGTCCATGTCTTCACCAAAGTTTTTGATGTAGACGTTTGTAAACTCTTTGGCTCGGGCACCCAGCTCAGCCTCGCGCTCTTTGCGAGATTTGAAGCGACCCACGAATCTGCGTTGGATTTACATTTAGCAGAGATTAAAAACAGGATTTGTCAGTTGTGCATGTTTACTAAACTAAACAAGCTGCCTTTGCTCATCATTGCACATTTCTAATCATAACACACACTTTAAAACTCATGAACGAGCTGTGCATATAAAACAACAGACTATTTGCCACAAATCTGTTCCGTCAGTCATCTTTTCAAAGACACATCGACTAAAACAAACATAATTCTGCAACCTTCAAACTCCATTAGACCAGGTGCAATACTAATTTTACAAAAAAAAAAAAGAGTCTAAGTTAGTACAAACAGTTCAAAACTAGTTAAAACATTCACTTACACTTTTCGGTCATTGAGCAGCATGCCATTCATTTTTTCAATGGCACGTTCTGCTGCTTCCTGAGTCTCAAAATGCACAAAGCCGTAGCCTTTAGAGCCATTCTCGTCACAAACCACCTTCGAGAAAGAAGAAACATGCTGCTTTTAAGCCACACACACACACACACACATGCAGCAACACTATCAAACCTGAACTTCCTGTTGGACTCACACCTGAATATCAGCTGTCTATTTTACGAAATAAAACTGACATGCTGTGTCTTTTCTTTCTTTTTGCAAGAGGATTTGGGTATTGTTAAAAACCTAAATCACATTTCTGCTCATCATTTCCCATGAATGCATTTCATTCACATGGTGTACGGTTCATAATCCTTCTGTTAATTTAGGCATAAATTAATAAAATATTCCTCCTTTGTAGCAGAAACCCCACGTCTCACAATCTTCTATCTGCAGGCGTAGCTCCAAACAATGACGCATTATTATTATTTGTACATACTAAGGTTAGAAGTGAGTGTTTTGTTATTAGCAATTAGGTCAAACATCTGTTAAATGGGGAGAAGGTTGTACACAACTCCAGACATCTCCAGGAAAGCACTCACATGCAAAGTGAGCACACAATTACACAACAATGACAGCTAACCATCCCCCCTCTCCTCAGGTTCAGGTTACATACAACAAGCCACCAGCACTTTACCTTGCATGACAGGATGTTGCCAAAAGCAGAGAAGGTGTCATAAAGAGCCTTGTTGTCGATAGACTTGTCGAGGTTCTTGATGAAGATGTTTCCCACGCCGCTTTTTCTCAGCGATGGATCACGCTGCGACCACATGATGCGTACAGGCCGGCCCTTGATCACATCGAAGTTCATGGTGTCCAGGGCGCGCTCAGCTAAGGAGAGGAACACACGGGGTTGTTTAATACATTTAACATTTCATGTGATCCTTGGTGAGGGACTCATCGGCTATCGGTGTCCTCAGATGGCAGCATATGAGGCTGGGGTTGGTCCTGGAGGGGGGTTCTGGTGGTGAAAGCCTTGAACAAAATGTTTTCCAGGTTTTTCTTTGGGTCGTTTTAAAAGACTTAAAAGGGCCAATCAGCACAGTCACTGTGTTTAAGCATATTTACATTAGTCCTGATGATGTCAACTTCCTTTTAGCGCTTTACCGCAGAGAAGCCTGACAGTAGGCGTTGCTGCATTAATCTACTTCCTGTGGTCTCGAGTTACAAACTGGGTCCTTCTGGTCACCAGTACATCTGCGTAACTGAAGTTTGCTCATCAAGACCAGTACAAATATTAGATATATATTGACTAGTAATGACAGCTTCACATAAATAACCTTGTTTGTAAGTTAAAGTGGGGCTTATCTTACTTTAGCTGAATTATTTCTGAATGCATTAACTTCAGTTGCTTCATACTTTGGGTATTTAATCCTATATTAACAGTGTGATCTAGAAAATGTCAAAAAAAATGGCCACCACAGTTTCCCAGAGCTAAAGCTGACATGTACATCGTGATTGACGTCAAAAACCACCAAAATATTCAGTTAATTATCAGAAAAGATGCCATGAACCAGCACGTGCTCACATCTGAGAACATGGAAGGGGTACTTTTTGACATTTTCACTTAAAACTGCAAAATAAATCATCAATGAGCCCTGTACTAATTACAGAGTTCATTGCCAATTCTGTACTAATTAACCAACTAATCATTTCAGCTACGTGATGACAGATTCACTGAATAGCATCATCCCATGATGCCTCTGAAAATAAGTTAACTGGACCAGAAATAAGCAGTAATAATTGGCCACGATGTCCCAGTAATAGTGTTGAATGAATCCAATATGTGCAAAATAACAGGAGTGCTTACAAATAGCACCATTCTAGGTAGGGTCAGGGGAAGTAAGATGGTAGAAATTTGCCATTTTACCATTTCTTTTGAATACTTTTAGGCACAACTATGATGCATTTAAGAGTATAAAAACATTACATTTTCTGCATTATTGACCACATGACCCCCCATAGATGTCTTGTACCATATTGTTAGTGAAAAACTGACACACCAACAACTTCAGCACAGACCTCAGTGGGAAAAAAACAAAACAAAACACACACCCAAGAAGTCCAAAGCAGACCTGGGCTCTTATCAGCGGTGCACAGAAGATGTTTGGTGGGGGGTAGATTTGTGGCTCACATAGATGGAGCTGAACTTTTTGTTTCTTAGTAAATGACATATTATTGTTAACCTGCCTGATACAGATTAATGTTCTTATGACAGCTCAACTGGCAAGCACAGGTTGTGTCTGTTTGCACACCAATATGAACAAAATGTGTTGAGAATATTGAGCTGGGAGGGGGGATGAGGGGGGGTCTATCCTCCAAACATTCTGGGCAGGTTTACTTTTACTGCTGTGTCAGAGGTTTTAGGATTAACGGTTGGGGTGTTGTCCTGACAGAAAAGAGATAAAACCGGCGCTGAGCATCCAGCTGGCAGTTAGCGGCGCACTGCTACATGGTCCGGGTGGGCAGGGCAGGGCAGGGCAGGGCGGACACGCTGCTCTGCTGCTACGCCACTGCTGGGAGGTTCAAATGAGGAGACCCTGCCGACAACATGTCGGCCGCAGTCACGTGTAGTAGAAATGGGCTAGCTCTCACTTGTCACTGACTTGTCATTTTAAAGCACAGAACTGTTTATACGCATTTTATCGCCCCCTCCTCTATTTTAGCGTGTGTGTTTTGATAAACTGCTTACCGTCCGCTGGCTGCTGGAAGTTGACATAGGCGTATCCGAGGGAACGCCGGGTGATCATGTCCCTACAGACCCGGATCGAGAGGATAGCTCCAGCTGGGCTGAATTTCTCGTACAGCATGGCTTCGGTCACATCTTGATGCAGGTCCCCGACGTACAGGGAGGCCATGGGGTAACTGGGAGCGCTGGGGTTCATTTTCTTCTTCTTCTCGTCGGCCGCGGAGGCTAGCAGGAGTAACCGGACCAAGCTTTGTTTTAGCTAACCCAAAAAAAGTTTTCGGCGACTGTACGGATGCTTGGTTCTCCAACGGTCACTGGCGTCACGTCAGTTTGGGGCAGAATGCTGATGTTGAACGTTATACAACCGCTGACTTGTCAGTTGGAGTGTTTTTGTAAGAAAAATCTACAGAATTAGTTCACTAAAATGACGCGCCGCCGACTTCTAACTGGATTAAAACTGTCATTCAAATTTGACAAGCAAAGATAAGAGCAAATGTAGCGTTACTTGGCCTGGCTTCACAATCAGTAACACGTCGACTGAATTTTTTTTTTTTTTTTTTTTAGGCAGCCCCTTCTTGTACGTTACCGTCCAGTCCTCGAAATGTCTACTCCAGCTTCACCGACTTGTTACAAAAAGGAAAAAAAAAAAGAAAAGAAAAAAAGAAAAAAGATTTTTTGGTTTTTTATGTTTTGAATTTTTTTTGTATTTTTATTTTTTTATAGAATGTGTGCCGAGCGAGCTCAGAGCACACACGCACTCACACAGCACTGACAGCCGGGGTTGAGGGGGAGCAAGGCAACGGGAAGCGGCTCCTTATATACCGGTGGGCGCGTCACCGGAATGGACCAACCAGTTTCTAGTGTCGTTGAAAAAAAAGTCAACAAAGGGGCGTTGCCCACAACTGTACGCATGATGATGAAATCATGTAAAACGTATTGTTAAAGGCTGGAATTGCCTTATTGTGTTGACAACAATACCTTATTGTTAAGTGGAGCTGTGCTAGACTTGCTTGTGTATATTATGGATGATAGTGGTTTGGAATTACATGCAGTCTTGCCAGCAATAATTAGAATTACTAAATCCAACTGCTATGTAGATGCAGTGTTGGGAATACCACAGGCTGATGATTCCTTAGCCTTAGGGGTGACATTATGCTGCAAGGGTACCACATGACATCCCTCATTTGATAAGTGGTGAGGTCATTCAAAACTTGTGATATGCAGGAATACATCACACACAAACATCTTCAGGGGTAGCAGTTTACAGAAATGTGATGTCCAGCCCTCATATCTGCTGTAATGTCACTCTTGCTATAAGGGTGAGAATCAAAGACAGAGCTTCATTACTCACGCTAAGTCACTCATCAAATGTTAATGTAAACGGGTAATGTGATAGACTTACCACTGATCATACATTTGAGACTAGCAGGGTGGTTGTGATTTGTAAAAAGAAAATTGTTCAGTCAGGCTTAAAATGACAATCTTCTGTCTCGTGGAACATCTGCATGCATCACATGGCTCTTCAGTCCTCACCATCTGCAGAGGGCAGTGTTGTCAGGGAAAAGCATGCATCCATGTGCAATCAAACCAGAGCACTGCAGTCTCTAGTGCCACACTTGGCAGTTTAATTTATTTATTTTTTCACCAGGAAAACCCACTGATGTAATAAAAATATTGATTTTTTTAATGAAGCAAACTACATTATTTTAATCAGGCTGTGTCCCTCTTATGATCCAAAGTCATAGCTTAAATTTCACCACTGCTGTGTTAAGTGAAGGCGAGGACATTCACTAGCAGCCACTTTAACTACATGTGACAGCCCTAATTTCTCTGCGTTAACATGCTCCGGATGTCTCCATGTGACCAGCTGACATGGGAAATACGGGGAAACTGAGCTGATGAACCTACAGTGGCCTTGCACAGCATCTCATATGGGTGACTCACGTGGAGCCAAACTGTCTGATTGTACACGATTTTGAAGAACTTTAATTTAAATTTCGAAGTACACTATGTCTATTATGTGGCACAGCTCATTATCTGGTACTAAAATAGTATTTTCTTACAGATTTTTGAGTCACGAATTCATTACCTTGATGCATCTGGTAAACAATTTCATGGTTTAACTGCAAAAATTTAACAAAATGTAGTCAGCTATAATGGTTTTAAGCAATTTATTTTAAAAAAGAAATGAGGAAATAGTATCAGAATATATACATTTCATTACTACTGTGCTCATGGCACTGTCCTAATTAGTGTTTTTAATTACTGCAATGTGTAGTCTTTGATTTGCTGAAATGATATGAATAGATAACCCGGATCCAATATACTGTGTTTGTACCGTTGTAGCAGCGCAATGCTTAAAAGCAAAGCCAGAAATAAAACGGATGTGAAAAGCTGTTTACTTATTATGGTAATGAAACATTTTTTTTTTGCATTAAAATATGTTATACATATATTATACAAATATTATACATTAGGTAGGTGATATCCACTCACCTTAAGCTCATTGAAGAGCCTGTAGTTGGAAAAAAAAGTTTCATATTTCTAAATAAAAAAGGTATTGATTTCTTTCCCCCTTACAATTTGTGAAAAAAATAAACTCCAAAATGTGCACATGGAGCAAAATTTCAAGTTGAATAGTGAAATCACATTGTGTTCGATGTAAAGGAAAGTTCTGTGAATGTCTTATGTGAGTTGTACCATGTTCAATATAAAGACACCCAGAGCACACCATACTCCATTTGAATGTTTTTATTCCACTTACATGAAAGCACATAACCAAGTAACATACTCAAGGGTGTAACTTGCAAGTTCTGAATCCCTCATCCCATCGCTTGTTTTTTTTTTTACGTTTGTTTTTTTTATTTTTTAAACCAAGACACTGTAATTAGGAGAAACTGGCACTACTTTGTGACTACTAAATGGCTTTAATGCAGCTTTCTACCAAGTTACTTTGTTATTCAGTTTATATTAAGCATGGTTTTAGTTTGTCTTTTCACGATGTACTTTTAACGAAGGTAAATGTTACTGTAAACCACCTGGTTCGAGCTAAATCCTAAGCAAAAACTGCCCCGTTCAAAGCACATCTAACCCTCACACCGTACTACTGAGAACTACGTACATTCCAGGAGTCAAATCAAGAGTCAAAGGGAATAAAATACACCAAAAGAAAATACAAAACACCTGAATAGAAAAAGAGTAGAAAGCCATATAAAAGCACATGGCAAAAGTATTCTCTGCACTGCTGAAGAGATAAAATATCAAAAGTTATAGTATTGAGCCATTTTTACCAAGTTGTTCACTTTATCTTAGGCTGTTCATACCTTGTTGCGCGGTATGCAAAATTGCAGGAAATTATAGTCTACACATTTCACTAGGAGTGAAAAGATGTCAGTAAAATGGAATGTAATCTTCTCAACCAATCCGTCAGCCAAAGTTTCAACTACAGTTTTCAGAAGTAGCCGTCGTACTGAATGTCGTTCCTATGCCTGAAGGCACATTGAACCCATTGAGCCATGACACATGTACCATCCATAAAAAACACTACCTGCTACACTGGACACCGACAACGTGGGATGGATACGTAGATCTTTACCAAGGTAAAACCTGGCTACAGTACGAATATAATCGTACATAATCACTGCTACTGACAGATGGAAAAATTTAGTGAATGTGACTATTTTTTAAATTTTTACACTTAATGTTGCTTCAAAGGAGTTCTGTGGACCAAAGTGTCACAAAGGTTTTAACTGTTCAGTTCAAGTAAAAACATACAAATGATCAAAGTTACAGATAGAGGTTTTTTTTGTTTGTTTTCCTGCGACAGCAGCGGTTTGCTACAGTGAATAAGGTTAAAGACCACGGGGCTGATTTGGATCTAAAGGAGGGATTTCATCTGAAGTAGGACAGACAAAAAAAAAAAAAAAACTAAAAAACAAAACAGAAATATGAACATTCACTGGTTCACACAATGAGTAATGTTCAAAAGAAAAACTTGATCCCATTCTTTTCTGTGTGTGTGTGTGTGTGTGTGGGGAGGGGAGGGGGGGTGCTCAAACAATTAACATACACGCTTCAATGCATCTGCACACACATACTGTACTTTACACTGCGAGTGTGGTGTGAACATACATATCTGTGCATGTATGTGCACACACAACCACGCACACAACTTAGGCTGGTGAGAGGTAAAAAATGTGTGTGTGTGTGTGGTTTTTGTTTGTTTTTTTTTCCTTTTCTGAAGTTCAGTTCTTCTCAGCTGTCTGCTCCGTTGCGTCTCCTGCACCATCACATTGACCCTCGGGCTCGGTCTGGTTGTCTGACGTCCACAGCTGCAACAGAGCACAGGACAACGGATTTAACGCACACTCAGGAGGACGGGGAGAACCTTTGCAGTTGAAATATTCTGGTCTGAAAAGTAATTTAAAAACAAGACGCTTACTGTCAGATTGTCACGGAGCAGTTGCATGATCAAGGTGCTGTCTTTGTAAGAGTCGCAGTCGAGCTGGTCGAGCTCAGCGATGGCATCGTCAAAGGCCTGGAGCAGACAGAGACACCAATCAGTACGTTCAAAACCAACGCTCAGGCTCCCAGAAGTGACCAGCTTGTGATCATTTTAAATAAATAGTGGTAGGGCAATAATGAGGAGGACGAGGAGCAGTTTATATAGCTCTGGATAAAAAGCGTACATTTGAGCTGTGACACCACAAATAATTTTAAAGGTGATGAAAGAGACGAGGACTTTTGAGAATGACAAAACAAGTAAATATGTCTGCATAAAATGTGGCTTGAAACACTATTAAGATAAATATTAAACTGAAACGTTAAAATTGTTATTGCATTTACGATGAAGACATACCCCAACGTGTAAACCTCTACCTGACAAACATAAAGGAACCGATCCAAAAATCAAAATTAAATAATCTAAATACTATTACTGTGATTTTTGGTTGCAAGACAAAACATATTTTCATGTCAGGGACTGTTTGACCTTTTGCAAACACTTGACTGCTGAGAGGTGCATGAAAGACTCTCATCTCCCCCCTATCTCTCAGTATAGCAACTGTTTAGCTTAGCATAAAGTCAGGAAACAGCCAACCAGGCTCCGTCCAGAAGCAATCAAATCTGCCCACCAGCACCTCAAACACTCACAAATCAACACATTGTATCTGGACTGCTTACAAAAAGCAAAGTGTAAAAACAACAATTTATTGTTTTATTGAGGGTTACAGTTGTCTTGGTCCATTTTTTAAAAATAACCAAAGACAAAAACATTCTCCTTTCCCCCCTTCAATCCAATCTCTTGTTTGAGATGTCAACTGAATGCTAAATTATGGGGTATTCATGAATAAAAGTTGGGTCAGATAACCCACCTTTCAATTACTGCTCACACACCCAAAGGGACTATGCAGACCATAGAATAATATGATACAGTATATCACTCCTGTTTAAACCTCTTGTCACTTCTCTTTCAGTATGTCAACTTTAAGATCTTACTGATGACAGAACGCCGATTCCAGCGGCTCTGGAACAATCATGCCCAGAATCTCATCAGCTCAGAGACCAGAAACCTCTTTTAAGTCCCTTCTTAAAACATGCGTTCAGTCACGGGGCCTTTCTCACTCCAACTACACTTCTCATTTTCTTTGACTTGTCCTGTTTCTTTAAAACCACTGCTGATTATTTCTATAGCTATAGCTGATCACTATAGTAAAGTTTACCCTGACTATCCTACATGGGAGTGAACACCATGTTTTACGGTGTTTGCTGCTGGATCTGATGAGTCTAGCAGGAACTCCCTGACTTGCTCTTCAGTGTGGTGTGAACTCCAGTTAACAGGCATTTGTCACAGAAGACAGGTGGAAATTACAAAATTTGTGCTGCTGAATTCCTTTTACCGTAATTTCCGGACTATTGAGCGCACCTGAATATAAGCCGCACCCATTAACTTTAAAAAGAAAACAAGTTTTGTGCATATGCAGGCTGCACTTGTCTATAAGCTGCAGGTGTCCACGTTGTAACATGAGATATTTACACAGAAAGATGTTACACAGGAAGATTTTTTAAACTTTTAATTAAATACGTACCGGTAACATACACAAATACGTAAATGCTTTTTTCCAAACAGTGCCTGTAACACGGCTGGCTAAGAAAATAAAAACTACAGTAGCCTACCAGGAAAAGTCATTGATCGCTATCTTCATCTTCCTCCTGCACTAAAACCACTAAAGTCGTCTCCTTCAGTGTCGGATTTCAACAGCCTCAGAATTACTTCGTCACACACTTCCTCAGTCTCTCTTTTGTTGTCGCTCTCAATGTCACTTTGGTCTCGAGGCAAATTCGCAAAAATCGTACAAATCCATAAATTAGACGCATCGTTCAAAGCGTGTGGAAAAAGAAGCAGCTTATAGTCCGGAATTTATGATAGTTGATTCGGTTTCCTCATATGCTGACTCACTGCCACAATATCATGGTCTGATGGGACAGTAAGTTGAACACAGTCAGCTTAGTACACCAGTGCTTTTCCTGCTTCCACCCTGATTGGTTCAGGTCTGAGTCTTAAAGGCAGAATCTCAGCTGTAACATTAACTAACTTGTTATACATAAACCAAACCTATGCTAACTTCATATCATACTCTCCAGCAGTTTCAGGACTATTCTACTTGCAGAGGCGCCACATTGAGTCTCAATGAAATCAAACAAATGAAACACCAATGAGTAGAGGATTCCTACCTCCTTGGCCAGCTTGCAGGCCTGATCAGGTGAGTTCACAATCTCGTAGTAGAAGACAGAAAAGTTCAGAGCGAGGCCTAGGCGGATGGGGTGTGTAGACTTCATTTCTTCCTTGCTTATATCGAAGGCGTCTTTGTAGGCCTTTTGTGACTCCGCAATGGCATCTTCACAGAGGAAAACAGACCAGTCAGGAGGTTTCAAATGACAAAAACAAGATTTCTGCAGCATTTATGTGTGAGTAATGACACATGTTTTACTGACTTTTGATATCTGTATAAACCTATACAATGTTTACACATTAACAATACAAAAGTGTAGTTTAATGTCAAATGAGACCAAGAAAAGCAGCGAATCTCATTAACTAAGAAGCCAAAACCAATAAGTGTGTGGCAGTTTCTCACACACAAACACACACACAAATTTGTTGATTAATATGGTTGCTTCATCCCCACTGTCTGGTGCAGTTAGTTCAAATAAACAGGAAAAAACAGGAATGAAGTAAGACAACTAAAATTCTCCTCAAAACTTTCAAAAATTTCTTAGAATAAACCCTGTGAGAAAGGTCAAACATTTTAGGCGATCAATGTCTCAACGGAAAATAAAACGACCCCTGATGAACAGCCAGAGTCAGATTGAAGAATTACTTATTCATGACAAAACAAGGTGTCATCTAGAAGTGTTAATGGATAAGATGCTTTAAAGTACAGACGATTTTATAGAAACAAATCTATAATTTACAAGACAACAACCTGAAATCAAGGATTAAAATTTTTTTTTAAAAAGCATCACTTGGGCAGTTTCCACAGCCTACAAAAATTTCTAAAATGCCTCCCGGCAACCAGTCGCAGCCAACGCCCAGGTTTCGTTCCTGTTGCCATGACAACCCAGCAGCTGCCTTTGCCTGCATTTCAGCTGACAGGTGTAGGTCAAGGACAGGGAGGATGTGAGTGTTCTAGCCGCAAGCAGCACTTGAAGCAAGCTAAGTTCCTTCAAGCTACAGATAATTGTAAGGACAGCTAATCAGCACAAATTCCACCCAGCGTACAACAACAGACAATCACACAGCAGCGTGTGTTTATAGGAGGAGGTTATCTGTTTGAAATCACTCGCATACTTTTCGTGAACTCCTTGTACAAGAATGCATCAGATTTGCTTGAGTGGCTGCTCGAGAGACAAAAGGAAAGATTTTTTGACCAACATGTGAGGTGTGCTGTATTTACCCTCCTTGCATTGCCCACTGGCCACCTCGGCTTTGTAGCGGAAGTAGTCTCCCTTCATCTTCAGGTAGAAGACTTTGCTCTCACAACACTTTGCGTTGGGGAGTAGACAATTGTCGAGCAGGTCCTGCAAGTGCACATGTGAAACTTTAACGCCAAATGCATGGAACTCAACACAAAACTGTAATAGCAGTTCGAACAGGTATGTCAAGTGTGCGACCTGAACCATGTGACAGATTTTATATTTCAGATCTGCTTTAGAGGATAACACCATCCTCACTTTAGCAGGCCGCTCATTATTGGATCCTTTACCATCACCGTCAGTCATTTTCTAGGTTTTAAACTGTACATATTTATTATTTTCACCTCCTGCTTGTTGATTGTAAAGTGATGTATAAATAAAACATTTGGGGGGTGCTGACAGGTGAATGACAGCAGGCAGAGCAAACGTATCAGAAATAGGAAATAAAACTCCACTTCCAGTCTACCACGTACATTATAACACAAAGAAAAACATCTTACCCACCCCTGTGTCTGGGTACAAACGTATACGATGCTACTTTTTTTTCCCCACTGTCCATTAACACTGAAAGTTAAATGTCACAAAATGAACTTCACTGTCAAGAGAACTCGCTACTTTCTGTACGAATCGGTTGCCTGCAGCTTCAGACTAAGCTCGTTAGATGAGTCGTTAGTGTGATTTTTGTAAAGGGGCATCTTACTACACTTATCCCAGGCTCCTACCCAAACACACCTAAACATGTGACATCATGCTCATCTACAACTGCTATATTTTACACTTTATAAGCACTGTAACCTCATTATTGATAAGTCTTATTCATAACTTCCTCTAGCTGTGTGTGCATGTGTCTATGGGCCTGTTGGTTGCCTAATTAAAAGGCTGTTTTGTGGATAATGATGTCACTGATTTTAAAAGAGGAAAAACAAAACTTTTGCATGCCCCATATCCTAGCCCAGCTTCTACTGTTTTGAGTTGCTGGAGGAGATGGTGGCAGCTAAGCAGCACAGCCCAATATGCTGGACATCCTCACTGTGGACGATAAACCCAGAATCCCATGAATATGCAAGTGAGCTGGCATATTCAGTACCAGCCTCACGTGTACCGCATAGTAGAAACTCAACTGGAAATAAATCAGTTAAGCCAAAGTTCGTGTGACATGCAGGGAAATTATTTAGTTGAGTTCTCCAAGTTAATGGACAGTGGAAAAGGGGGAGAAAAAAAAAGGTTAGTGTCCTCATGAAATGGGAAAATGTAATCGGGGACAATATTTTCCTTTTTTTTTTTTTTTTTTTTAAATGGTACTTGATGGGAAAACACACTGAGCATTCAGACCACCTTCAGTGCAACAAACGTATGTGTCTTTATGGAATCAAATAGGAGTGGATAAGTTCAATAGGTGTGGATCAACTTTAAAGGGGATCCATGGGTGAAAAATTGCAAATATTCACGCACACCAAAGTGACACACTGTCTTTCAAAAAGCAGCATAGCCCTGCCTGAACGAACAGAACCTTGAGAATGACGGATCCTGTGGACATGTACTAGAGGCTGGCTTTTTACTTTCCACTCCCATAAGTTTGCAAGGGTGATAAAAATTCATCTCCCCAAATCCACACAGCAGCAACGATACCAAAGCAGTAGTCTCACTTTACCAGCTCATTCTGTAGTACATAACAGGTCTGGCTGCACCGCATTACCATCCTGCTATAGGGGAAAAACAACTGCTACAGCTTGTTAGTAACAGTACTCGTAATAGCAACGGCCAATCAGTAGGTGTCACTACTGTGAAAAGACAAAAAATCCTCATGAGGGAACTTTTTTTTTCCTGTGTGTCTCCTGTACCTTTCTTTTTCATAAGAAATGACATCATTGCAGTTCTACCCACTGGAATGATGCCATGCACACAAATTCTCTTCTCTATGTTTTGGGTAAGTTTTGCAAAAAAAAAAAACCTTCATGGTTTGAAAAATTCCTAATTCAAAGAGAAATAACGGATTGACTGTATTTCTCGGTTATCCTGGCAATCTATTGGGGAAACGCTTCTATAGCAGGATACTAGGCTGACTGGCCACAACCCATCCAGCTCCCTAATGATGCCCCAGCCAGACCACAAGCCCTTAGTCATGGTCTGACACACCTATATACCACCTGAATATTTACTGTGCTGCATCTGCCGCTGTCTTTCCATCCACCAGTCACAAATTCAAGCATTTATTCTCTTCACTTATTCACACCTATCTACCTCCTTCACCCATCTCCACTGTCTCTGCTCCTTACCAGTACTTCCTTGCAGACGTCGTTGAGCTCGCACTCGATTTTATTTCTGTACTCCGTGAAACATTTGGCCTTCCCGCTGTCTTCACACTTGTTCTCCATGCTGGAAATCATCCTCCAGGAGGACCTCTTAGACCCCACTACATTCTTGTAGGCCACAGAGAGCAGGTTGCGCTCCTCGTTGCTGAGCTCCGCCTCGTCCTCTTTGGTCTTTTGTGTGACGTCCTTCATGGCTTCGGCCATGTCATCATAACGCTCGGCCTGCTCGGCCAGCTTGGCCTTCTGTATGGCATATTCCTTGTCCATGGCTCCTGAATGGGTTAAGGAAGGAAGGACAGAGGAGAAAACATTAGGAAAGACGAAACAAAGAGAACAGGATAGGAAGACAGAAGAGAGGGTTGGAGGAGGGCAGGCACAAGGAGAGAAATAGAAGAGCAACATGAGGAGGACAGGGACACCAGTGTGATTACTTAACATGGATGAAGGAGCACTAGGAAACGTTATTGTTCCTGCATAACTCGATTTCTCAGGTATGCACTTAAACATTCCGACTCTCTGGACACACCCATACATTCTAAAATCCTTAGATGACATACAAATGGCAATTACATGACAGACACACACCAGGTTTTGTGAAAGTGGTTTTGGGATATTAATCAGCTTGCCTTGTCTGACACTCAGACTGGCACAGACTTGATTTGTTTTTTTTTTGTTTTTTTACTGGTGACTAAAGGCCAATTTATGCATTTCATGTGTGCAAGTGTTTTTTTTGTGATGTGAATGTCATCTTACTGAAGAATGTGAGCACCCTCGTGGACAGTCGGGGTACTAAAATATAACTCATCAAATACCAAAAACGAGAAAATCTGGATTTGTTTTTTCATTTTTAACAAAGAAAACGAGTGAATCTTTCTGTTTCCTAGTGCCCAATAACACTGAAAATCAAATATTACGAAATGGAAAAACACAGCTCATCTTTTGGTTGATTATTTGTTTTTCTGTTTCCAACTAAAAATTAAAAAGGGCTCTTTTTTTTCCCACTGAACATTTGTGAAGTAAAAACAATACATTGATGGAGAAGATAAAGTAGAAGTCACGTTAAACTGTCAAAATAAAAGTGAAAACTTTAAAAATTTTACTGCGATGAGAACCAGCCACTTCGTATACTTTCGTACTGTAGAACCCAAACCCTGGACCCCTATTTGGACATGTGCGATCAGCCCAAAATTTGCGACTACACGGACCAGATAATCAATTGTCGTCATCTACAAATTTAGAATCAAAGGAGTTGTAATTGATGCAGTTGCAGGACTTGGCTTTGATGTGCTTTCCATCGATGGGGCCAAGACACAGCTGGAAGTTCTAAGTTCTCCAGAAATCCTGTGCAAAGTATGCCAACTATGATAGGCACAACTCAAGAATATTCACGCAAACCATTTAACAGCAAAATGGCTAACTAGCTGCTCTATCTACTTGTAAAAATTGCACAGTGGCCAGCTTCAGAAACCTCAACAGCTATGTGTTTTAAAAACTTGATACGAGAGGTAATGTCATCGTCTGCATCGCTGACCAGAGCGCCTCTCTTGTAGCCTCTTTAACAGAACTGCTCAAGTCCGCTGTTCACTTTAAAAGTCTGCATCGGTCATGCGGAAACAATGAACTGGCCTTACAGCGCGTGTTATACTTCCAACATCTGTGGCGTAAATTTGATCATCTCCTGAAGTCCATGCTACAAGAGAAACAGTGCACATGCTTGCCTCTATTGCGCACGTCCACAACACATATAGCTTACTACATATGTATGGAGACTTTCAAGTGGACAAACTAGAAAAGAAGCACAGCAACAACTGGCAAGAGAGTATAATCATGGCTGAAATCTGCTTGACAGTCATTGGAAGCACAATGAGAAAATAGTGATTATATTTGTATTGCACTTCATAAAACAGTTTCTTCGGACTGATTATTTTTAGGACAGAAACTTTGCTGCACTCCCAGCGAAGTGTAGTGCCAGTATATTTATTTTTCTTGCCTTAAAGTGGCCAGAATATAAGTTAGAATAGGGATACAAATAAGCATCCTTATTCATATTGCATGCTGCTATTTTAGCTTGCAGGTTGTTTTTTGTAAATACAAGTTTAAATTAAAATTCAAAAATGGTCAACAAAGAATAGAGAACATCCCATAGGTCAGTGTGACCTAATCAAAATGTTGGGCTTTTTTTCTTGAATAATTAATATGCAGATTAGTTTTTTTTTTAAAAATGTATTGATTAGTCACCCATCACAATTTCCCAAGGCACAAGATGACAGCTGCCCCCCCCCAAAAAAAACCAGACAAAAATGCCAAAATATGAATTTAACCATCACATATGGCAGAACAAAAAGAAGCTATAGCTTTAGTCTGAAATGTTTTTTTCAAGTTCTCCTTTGAATTAATTATGTGAGACAAAGAGCAGGAGCAAAAAAATCTGGTTTTTGACTACAACTCTTCGCTTGAATTGCTCACAAAAATGTATCTGCAAGAAAAAAAAACCCAACTCACTTGCCTGCTTTACTTTCTTTTTTAAAATAAGATGTATATCTCTTCCTAAAGAGAGGATAACCGGAGGACACTTCCAGAGCATAAAAAACTAAGAAAATAATTTGCACATTGCTTACCAATCCGTCTCCTGTGAGAATCCTCAAAGCAATGAGGCCAGCATTTTATTTTATTTTTTAAAAAGGGGAAGAAAAAAAAAAAATCACTCAATCACTGAGTCAGATTTCCCAACACGCAGACACCTGCACCCTTCACAGGAATGTCGGCCACCCAGTTTCACGTCACGCTCACACACACACAGGCGCGCGCACACACTCTCACTCACTCACGCGCGCGCACACAGACAAACACACACACACACACACACACACACACACCTGCCCACGAGCTTCATACAGTGTACGGCAAGTGTAAAAACCAAAAAACCTTCCTGCGTGATTTTCAGCGAATATTTTTCAGTGTTTGGGGATGAAGGTTGCAGACGAGCTAGCAAGATAACTGCTGGACTGGAATGAAAGGAGCCTAGCTTACTTACAGTCCACAGTGAACGCCCTTTTTCGCTTCCCGGAAAACGAACCAGAGCTGTTGCTTTTGCGAGTATTAAACATTAATTTTAGGTTCTTTGTTCCACAAAAGCGAATCTGGCGCACCAGAAAGCTGTCTTTTAGAGGCGGCGAACAGAAAAAAAGACGGCTCAGCGTGCAGCAAGCAGCGCTCCCCATTCAGTCAGCGGCTTGAACAATGACGGAGCAGCCGAGCATCATCAATGATTTCTACTTGGCGGTCGCAGAAGCGGCGATGAACGCGGGATGAAAAGCGTCGCCGGAGCCCACCGAGCATAAATATAGACCTTTAGACAAAAATATTTGCGAGCAAAAGCGGAAAATAAACGAGAACCAACCTGCGAGTGTCGTTAGTCGGTGTTGTTCCTGCTTCCCGGCCGCACAGCTGACGATCTCTCCCGCTCATCCACGGGGTTTCCCTCCAATCAAAGACACGGCAGCAGGGTCGCACCGGGACGGCTGACGTCACGCTCGGGTTGCTAGGGTGACCGAATTTACAGGCAAAATTTTGAAGGGCGTGTGAGTCAGTAGGTGGAAATCTTTTTTTTTTTTTTAAGATTTTTAGACTTTCTGTAGCTTATTTCACAAGCAACACATTCGTTTTTTCGTATCTGTATTCCAAATAAAATAGGCAATCTGACACTATTTCTGTCAGTTTGCTTCAATATCACCTTTAATTCACTACTTTGATAATGTTGGAACTTTAAATCTAACGATGCAAATTCTTACTGCTTTATGAATGCAAAAAACAAAACCAAAAAAAAATAAAAAATACGCACATATCATGAGCTCCTTTTTCTCGTTTTGTCCTGTCGTGCGCGCAAAGATTCATGGGACATGTAGTTGTTTCGATCTTGGGTGTGACGGGGACGATACAGTGCTGCTTAATGAAGCGAACAAGTGTTTCTATGTAGCATCTTGTCTTTCGCAGAGGTTTATTTAAAGTGTTTCACAGGCAAAGGTAAAATCTTAAAACACGTAAAAGATGGAGTACAAACCACAGAAGAAGAGTATGAAATAAAGTATACAGTAAAATAGATTTTTTTTTTTTTTAAAGAACATTTTAAAACAAATCTGATTATCAAAATCTGTCTCTATCTTCCTCTTAAAATGCCTACATTTGGGCCAAACTAGGTTCCAAAGGAGGCTGGTTCCAACAGCGGGCAGCTTAATGGCTAAATGCCATTTTATCTTGTCTGGCCTGAACTTTAGGCACCACTAATTGACCAGTCCATGCAGATTGCAAAGGCCCTCCAGGCTCATATTCAACATATCTCTGATATATTTTAGTCCCAGACCATTCCAGACCCTTTGGAGATTTATAGGTAATAAGTACGGCCTTAAATTCAGTTTTATTCGGTTTCAGACTAAAAGCCATTGCAGGGACCTAAGAATCTGTGTAGTGCATTCTCACTTCTTGGTGTTAGTTAGTATTCGAGCAGCAGCATTTTGAATCAATTGCAAATGTCTAATGGTCTTATTAGCAAGGCCAGTAATGTACTTATAGTTACCAATGCCTCTTAAAACAGGAACAGAATATGAAGGAATGTCTTATGACTTCAACTTGAAAGAACAGAAGCTACCTGGAAGCGATTTTATCTGTTGTAAAAATGTCATAAAAGCAAACAGCTGTCAGTTATCACAGAAACTGTGTCTCTAGGAGGAGTGTGTTGATTGATCAGGCTATGACATGCCTTCTTTCCGGTTTGCAAATGGAAAACTGAGAAAAGAACAAGTGTACATTTACGAATGTTTCTTTTCACTGAGATCACCATACTTCTACTGGCACAGTGACACCACTGTGAGGTAACTCTTAAAGTAATAATCACTGTTCTGCTAACGTGGTGCATATAACCACCAAATGCCTTATTAGGTCTTTTGATTGCCCTTGTAGACCAATATAATAGTGACACCTCTGAAGAGAGCGACTCATAATGATCCAACTCTTCCTACATGCACCATCAAATATAAATTCTAATAATTTCATGCAAAATGCTTCAATACATATGATGTAATGTGAAGATGTTAAATAATGTGGGTATCAGGCTAGCTTAAATCCTGACCTTACATGCCTTCAAACTGCCTAATTCAACCTTTGCCCAGACAAAGAGGTGATACTTCATGGTTCATCTTAGTGGTTCATCTGCATTGCATAAGTTTAAAGTAGTATGGCTCTCCCTGTTGTCATACACCACGCCCCGTTTATCTAGTTGGACTACTCATACAAATGTCAGTGATTTTTTTTGAAACTTTTCCACTCATGAATCATCTCTCTTGACCCTGTAAGACGTGTATGAAGGTGGGCATGAGTGCACAAGCGCAGGCAAGTCTGTGTGGCCTCACCTGGTGGGCAAGACTTCAATAACTGGTGACTAACTGGTGAGTTGTTCCCATGGTAAAGATAAACAGCCTTGCGAGGAGAGACATGAATCATATATGGAGAGGTTTTTAATCCTATTCTAATTGTTAGTTAAAAGTTTCTAACCTTCAGTCTGACATAGTTATTACAGCCTCTTTTTTTACATAATAGAATGAAAGTGATGCTCCCTGAAATATCCTCCTGTGGAAGGAAAACAACCAACAGCACTGATTAAAAGAAAAAGAAAAAAGAAAGCAGTCACCCCCACCGGGAGTTTTTTCCTTTCACGGTCAATATAATCTAGCTTTTTGACACTCTTTAATGTCAAAGTGAAAGTCGATTTCTACAAAGCAATGTCAATTAATAAAAAATATAGAACGTAAACTAAGGAATTTCTTAAGTTTTGACCCCCATTAAGTCAGTATTTAGATTACGGCACTGATCCTGTGTAGATAGGTGTCAATCAACCTTGCACACCTGAACACTGCAATTTTACCACAACCTTATTTGCAAAGCTGCTCAAGCTCTGTTAAATTAAATTGACCATATTTCAATGTTAAACAGCAATAAACTAGTGAGGGGGAAGAATACTTTTTATAGGTACTGTAGGCTTGGCTATCTCCACTGTCTTTAAAATGCCATTAAGAGATCAAATTAAAACGTTTGAAGATATTACCGAAGATATGACAACTCCAACAATATTTTTTTGTATTAGATTTTTGGTTGTTTTTGTTGTAAATGCCAATAAATTTCTCTACTACCTCTGAAACACGAACTAGCTTTGGGCCCAATCTCAAACACGACCACTGACCAGTATGATTCAGAAGTTGTTTTCCTAAAAAGAAAAATGCTCATAAACAGTCGTGTGCAATCTGGTCTTCGTTAATCTTATATGATGTCAATGAAAGGCACATGAAGCCACCAACCACAAAGTTTCTCTAATGGCAGCACAGTGAGTGATCTGATGGAAGTTTGTGTCTGAAAATAGATGACCTACAGCCGGGGAGAATTCCTTCACCTAATTAAAACAACTAATTTCATCTTGCGCTAGTGCTCCTTTTCTTCCTGTCGGTGCTGTGGCTGAATTTAAAGAGAGGTCATAACGCTCAGATATGTGTGTGTGTGTGTGTGTTTGTGTGTCTGTTTGTATGAATGAACATGTGTCGTGTTTGTCCATTCACAAGTTTACAGAGGGGAAGGAAGGATGTGGACTATGTGTGAGAAGACGGGAACAATGCGGGCTATGACTCATTCATCCGAGTTGCTCAAACCATTAAAGCAACAGGCAGCATAGCACTGGCCCTGCAGTTCTTCTGAGCAGTCAGAGAAAAAAAAAAAATCAAGCCTCATTTCCCCTTAAAGGTTTTAATTTTGACAAAGACCACAGATTTTGTGGGCTTTGAGTGACTGTATGACTCCTGACACATTCGATTCAATGGTGTGGTTGTGTCATGTCTGCATGACAAACGCTCAGATGGCGTGTTCTTTCAGTTGTTGGGCTTATGCTGCATTTGTCATAGCTGGGGAATAAGGCCACACAGCATGAATCAGTCATGACATCTTTTTATGCTTGTTGAGTGACTTTGGACAGTTTTTGCTGCATCATTTCCAGACAAAACTAAACCACAGTTGTGTTTCATTACAATTTAAACACCTGTTTCTGTTACCTGTGGGTATATATATATATTTTTTAAAGGCCACCTGACAGCGTGTTTAAATCTTCAAGTGAAGCAAATAAAAGCTTTTATGACCCTTGTGGCTTGCTTTGATCCATATAGTCACCTCTACCGGCGGCGGAAACTAATTTATTCATTAAAAAATGTCACGGATTATTAACACAGCCTCCTGGGATGATGTCCAATTACTCTCTGAGTCTTGCTGACTTCTCTCCAGTTAATACTGTGTATACAAATATATTCATTGCTATTCATTAATTATGGCACGCTAACAAAGATAGGTGAGACCTGATATCCAAGGTCAGGGAGACTTCTATTTACTACCAAGTGAGCAGGGCCGTAGAGAACTGCAGTCACTTTGAATGTCTTTGGTGGCACCGAACTATCGAAAACGTTGATATGTGAAGAGCCAGGGTTAGCTCACCAAGCCAGAAAAACAAGAACAGGCATGCATACTGGATCAGTGTAAGTGACAGCCCTGAGAAACTACCATCAGTTCAGACAGGGTGGAGTCCTTCAAATATTATCTAATGACAGACGTCTATGTGCAATAACCCTAACCTTTCCCATGAATCCCACAAAACACCATCATAGAACCTTAAAGAAAAAAAAAAAACAACAGCACAATTACAACAAAGTAAAATTTAATAAAATGGTATAATACATCTGGAGCATACATTCATTTTCCGAGCATATATGTTGCTGGCAAGCTCCCGTAAAATTTGACTAACTTACAATTCATTTTAGCCGCTCGCAAATGGCTGACAGATTTCACATTTTTGTGATCCAACATGAAATTCTCTGATTAGCTCTATTAAAGATTGCAGTATAACAGGGCAGACAGCGCTGTGGAGGAGTTACACCGTGAACAGCTGCAAAAAAAAAATAAACAGTGTCACAGCCTCCTTTTTTGATTCAATACTCAAAGCACTAACGAAACAGATGAGGTCACTTTTGTCACTGCCTCAACTTTAGCCAACTGAAAATTCTGAATACTCCCACGCAAGCCAAATCCATAGTTTACCTCAGTCGGCGTGTTTATCTATAGAGGTTCGATCAATCCACAAAAGCTTTGGATAAAGAGGTGCAAGAGCTAGCAGCAAGAAATATTCCTATATGCACAAAACATCAGGGCAGTTCTGAGAAACTGTGTGAAATTACAAGGGGAGGAATCTTCTCTCGCCCCGTTTCATTGTTCATAGATCGTTCAGGTCTACAGCGGCCCTGGAATCAAACCTGCATTTGAGTCTAGCTCTGCATGTATTTAAACACAAGCACATAGGACGGGATGGGAGGAAGCATTGCATCAAAGGCAATCTGTCCTGTTAAAGGATAGACGAAGCTTCATGTTGGTTACATCAAATCATCCGTTGCTGTCAGACTGACAAGTGCAGAGTTGGTACAGGGCCTTGAAGAGTTTGGTGTCCGGGGTGACCACTTACGCCTCCACTCCTTCTAGCTCTGGGGGCAGAGGGGATTTTGGGTGCTTGCTCTCGAAGTGCTGCTTGAAGGTTTTTGGGTCAGGCATCTGGGACTGTGGGAAGAGATGGTAAATCCAACAGTTCAAATCCAACTGAGAGAAAAAGGCCTTATGCTTCATTGAAACTATGATCAAATGATTATCTCACATCTAAAAAAAAGAGAGAAGAAAATAAGTTCAAAGGATAAATAAAATCCTTTTGCCATCCTCATTAAGGCTTTGGTGTCTGGGTTTTCTTACTTACCCTGCACACAGCGCAGGTGAACACTAGCGCCGCCTTGGCTGCTGTCTTTTGATCATGACCCTTGGCCTTCTTCATCTCCGCCTGTTTCTTAGCGTTTTTTTGCTGGGATTGAATCTTCTGATGACCTCGCGCCATCCTGGCGAAGAGAAGGATGCAAGCACAAAGGATTTAATGTTAGCTGATAAGCGCTGCCTGTAAGTTAGTAGAAGTGTATCAGCAGTTCTTTTTGCGTGCAAATGGAAGGTTCATAATACCATGTGTACTCTCTTATCAATCAAAAGTAAAGTATGAGTGATGTCGTATCATAAATTATGACACAGGCAATTCTGTTCTTACTGTATCAGTCTCTTACAAGATTAGACCTTTCTTGTGGGTAGTCTAAAGTTTAATGGTTATAAACACTGTGCATAGCAAGAAAAGAACCAGCTACTTCCACTCAGCCAGAGTCAGGAAAAGTAAACAAGATAAAGTCTCAGTTTGACTTGAACTGAGATGCAGGTGCTTCGGGATAAACACAGTCAGCAGACTGGGCTGTAAAACCTGGGCTTACATTATGGGAAGGGCTATCTGATGTAATGAAAGCTGCTCAGGACTAGAAGCTACCGTCGTGTACTGCGCAATCTGGCCAACTCTGCTGAGCGAAACCTGCAACTACTTCAAATCTGACACTCGAGTTGTAAAAAAAATGTTTTAAAAGTTTTGCTCCCAGGTTTTAGGATGACAGGCAAGTTTGTAGAAACAGGCCCAGATCTGGCAGGTTTGTGTTACGAAGTTATTTGCAATTGGCTTTTTCAGAGGGCGGTATCCGAGAAGCAAGTACTCTCTTGCCCCTACATGTATTTAAATGTCACTTTTTACTCTGGGGTTTGATAAAGTAGTTTGTCCAGTCTAGTACGTTCTCTTTTGAGGGAACTTTCACTCAGATCCTTGCTTGATGAAGGTTTCAGTGGATACAAGTAAAAGTTTGGGCAGTAACAGTCGAAGTCCTGAACTGGAAATATAGACAAGAAAAAGAACAACTAAAAAGAAAAGGAAAACTTGCTGATAGGGAATCCACAAAATCCTGAGATTGGCTGGATTGCGATGCATGTGGTTGTAGGGTCGCAACTACTGGATTAAATTACTTAGGTTGGATATTTAATATGGTCAAACAAAGCTCTAATTAACATATTTCTGCAGCGTTCTATTCTTTAACATTTGAAATACTTAGATAAGTTAACACCATTAAAATCTGTGTCAATATTTAACTTGTTCGCTGGATTCGTAATGCCAATGCACTCTGGCTCAGCAGCTGTTGCTTTAAACGTGCTACAGAAATGAAGGTAACTTGACTTGCAAGCTTATCACTAGAGTGGCAACATTAACCAAAGGCCCTGAAGAGGCCACAGGGCAAAAATGAGCTGCAGGCCCCTTGATTCTGACACCCCCAAACTTAACAATGGCTCAAGAATAACATTAATGCACCACCCACCTTCCCATTAAAGTGTGTAAGTGGTGCATTGGTCACACAATCACAGTCTGACTGGGGAACAGTGAAGCCTTGAAGGGAGCTGCCTACTTTGCTCTGCTGGTGATCCAGCATTGCTTGCTAGCAACTTCTATAAATAGTCCTCTGTCAGCCGGCAATGTATTCAGCGTTAAGTAGAGTTAACTTGTGAAAAATTTGGTAAGTTACTGCTAGTTACTCAATGTATTAACTTATATCAACACCATATGTTAAATGGATCACGAAAAAAAGTAAGCAGTGTCATTGGTTCCTTGGTGTTTGGACACATGAGGCAGTATCAGGCGGTATATTTCCCCAGATGTGGAGACAATGAGCAAAATACAAGGGAATAAGCTAACATTAGCTAACTGTTGCTGTTTGGTGAAGGTTTTTTATCCGGTCATATCTACATTTCTACAGTACAAACGTCCTCTCAGGTTACTTTTCTTCACAGAAAACCTTTAACTAATCGACGGTCGAGAAGTCCTTGACGTGACTTCGAGTTGTTTTCACCAATTGTGCTGTTAAGTGACACTTATTAGCTTTAACGTGGTACATGCTAACATTAGCTCTTTAGCTTGTTAGCTAGCCGGCTAAACCATATGGAGTTTCAACTGGCCTCGGGGCTAATGTTAGCCATTAGCCATAACAACGCTATATTACGTTATGGTACATATTTAGGAAAAACAACAGCTCTTACCTGATTAAAATAAGAGGACGTGTCGTTTGAAATGTGCCCACACACACAAATGTGACAGCTGCTCGGTTCTCACTGACAAGTGAACGTCGATGCTGCGTTCAGGGACACTCGCAGGATGCAGAAATTTAACCAATCAGTTGAAGACATTACGTACGTGTAGCGGAACTTTCACAGATGTGATATTTATTTTAACACAGAATGAAAGGTAAGTTGAAGCCATGCGTACTGGGAGCAGTGTAACAAACAGGTGATGTCGGGAAATTATCAGAATATCAGATATCAGAAGTAACGCTGTAATGGTTTGTGGAAGAATAAGTTATATATTAATAGCTCACGAACGTTTCTTAGACATAATCCACTTGCTGCAGAAGCATATGTAGGACTAAGGTAAGTGGTTCATTGGGGAAAAAAACGTCTAAGCACGTAGAGAGCGAAAGAATTTCTACTATTGCAGGAGGAACGTGAATGTACCGGCAGTGCTGTCTGATGGAAGTCGCCATGCTGCAGGTACATGACGTTGGCAATGTTGCCCCCTAGTGGCAGAGCTGAACTAGTACACACAGCATCTTTACATACATATAAACTGAGAAAGTCAGTAAGAGATTTAATTATTAAAAGAATCAAAATTTGTCAGATTGAATGCAATCACGAAAGAAAACAATATGTCACCTTAAAAAAATCTGAAGATTTTTTTCAATGAATTGCTTAAGTTTAAAGTTGTGTTTATCACTGAGGTATAAAGCATGCCTGCTTGTTACAAATCAGCAGATGAAATGCATTTCCTATCTGATTCTCTGTGTTTTAAGCACTCATGCAAATCAAATCAAACCAATTTATATAGTCTGTTTACAAGCAACCTGCAAAAATTGCAGCACATGTTATAAGACAGTCAAGAACAAAAGCATCTACAAAAAAGAAGACAAAATAAAGACCTGTAAGATTAATGTGTAAAACTAAACTAAAAAATAAGTATAAAATGTTAAGACCCCTAAATGCAACCAAAAGCTACTGAAAACATGTAGATTTTCTGTAGATGTGTCAATAGAGGCGAAACATTTGATCAAAAGAGAATGAAAATTCCAAAGCTTTGCATCTACAAAGGCACAGTTTGTCTTATTCTAGAGCCTTGATGTTGGAAAAGTTAGTTGTTTTAAGGATCTAACAGGCTTTAAGGTGGAGCATGGGTAGATAAATTCAGAAATGTGCCCAGGTGCCAAGACATGCACAGCTTTATCAAAAACACATTAAAGAACCATAAAATCAGTTCTGTATAACAGCTGACAGAGCAGGGATGCTAGTAGGGATGTAATACTTTCCATAGTTTGTTGGGACCAATTAGGAGGCCTGCAGCAGCTGCAGATGATGCAGAGATGACTGAGCAACCCCCAGGTAAAGACAGTTACAGCAATCTAGCCTTGAGTAAAATTAATGCAGTGATCAGTCTCATTTAGACAGAGGATGGATTTCTATTAGGCAACGTTCCTTATGTGAACGAAGCACCCATTTTACCACACCGTTAATGTGTTTGTCAGATTTCAGTGATGAGTCCAAGATGACTAAGATTCCTGCGTAGTCATGAAGGTCAGTTGTCAGTGGCCTTATAAGTGGCTGGTGATGATTGTTGTGAAGTTATTTTCAGCTTTTCATAAGAATGAAACAGAAAAATGTAAAAATGAAACTGAATACAAATAAAAAGCCTATTTATCTGATGATGACAATGAGAGTAGGCAGGTGAATTTACTGCTCATGCACTAAAAATAACTACATTAAAGTCTACTCTAATTGTTTTTAAAGTTACACTACAGTTTAGCCCTTATTGATCATCCATCCATCCATTATCTATACACCGCTTAATCCTCACGAGGGTCATGGGGGGCTGGAGTCTATCCCAGCTGACTCAGAGTGAAGGCAGGCTCACCTGGACAGGTCACCAGTCTATCACAGGGCTACACTTAGAGACAGACAACCAAGCACACTCACATTCACACCTACGGACAATTTAGAATCACCAATTAACCTCAACATGTTTTTGGACTGTGGGAGGAAGCCGGAGAACCCGGAGAGAACCCACGCTGCACGGGGAGAACATGGAGACTCCACACAGAAAGATCTCGGGTGTCCTGTTTCTCATTCACCCAATCGCACATACATTCATACACCAATGGCAACAGAGCTGCCATGCAAAGTGCTGCCTGCCATTGGGAGCAACTTCGGGTTCAGGTCTTGCCCAAGGACACTTTGACTGTGGAGCGGCGGGGGATTGAACCGCCAACCTTGCGACTGGAGGACAACCCACCTGAGCCACAGACGCCCTTGAAGTGAAGATCAGTGTTTTGTAGTTTTGTTTTATGCTGAGATTTGTACCCAAATTATACCAAATTGACTCATTTAAATCCCTGATTAATTACCAGAGTTCTAAATCGTGCCGTTTGTCATATCATTCTATGGCATCAAGCCTCATTGAAATACACTATATAGGTGATAAAAGACGTCGTCCCTCAGAGCAACACTAGGGGGCAGGTATGGAGGAGGCCTGCTCACACTGAAAATGTACCACCAGCATCCACGACATGTGCACACAAGTACAGCTCCGGTACTGAAATACACTTAATTGCCGTCATAATGAATGGTTTAATTTACCGTCATAACAATCTCAGCTTACGGAGCACTTCCATCTGATCATTTATTAACTTTATTTCACAACCACAGCTCTACAAACACTCGCCTGCATGGATCACAATGTGCTTCAGAGACCTGCATTAGATGTTTATCTCTGCTGTGTGTGACTGCGGTTTTGGCGTCAGGTTGGAACAGTGGAACCGTTCAGCGCCGCTCGGTATTTGACTAAATTCAGCTAATATGTAAATGAACCGCAGTTATCTCGTGATGGAAACACGGACGCGCTGTCTCCGTCGCACCAAAACATCAGCGAGTCTGTCAGGAAAATAGGAAAAGCAGAGCTGTTGTTCGTCCGCTCATGAGTTGCATTATTTCATTTTGTCTTTATTAGGAAGATCAAAGCAGCATGTGTGTGTGTGTGTGTGTGTGTGTGTGAGTCTGTTTTGGTTCCTGTTGGAAATCTTCCTGACAGTTATGTGTCACGACTTTCTTGAGAGAAATCTTATCATTGTGAGAAAAGCCTCCAGCCAGCCGTTGGGCCCCCCGCCACCCCCCTGCTCTTTTTTTTTTTTTTTCCCATCCTAAGAAAAGAGAGACAATCTTTTCAATCCTTTGTGAAAGCGGGAAATATCTCTCAAGAGAGAAGGATGTGATTATGCTTTCAGAAGGGGGCAGAAAGTAAAAGAAAGAAGGTGGGGGAAAGAAAATGACAAAAGCCACACATTGCTCAAGTTCCCCCACCCTGGAGGATGTTGTGCAGGGACTTGCTAGCTTAGGTTTGGGGTGGGGTTGTCCAGCCTTAGGGCCTGTGTGAAAGCAAATCTTCCAGGTGTCAGCTATTCAATAGTAGAGGAGAATATTATCTGGCTGTCCATTGTGTGTATGAATAAGCAGGGGTTTGCCACAGACAGCCTGAGATTTTCATTTTTTTTAAAAACCTATTTGGATCCCTACTTCCCGCCACAAGCGCTTTCAGGTTCACTCGTGTAAATTATCTTTTAGCTGTTTCTGTTCTTTGTCTCTCGCTGCATATCCAGGGGGATTTCAAGAGTTTTAAAAGATGCATTTGAGGCTTTATCTGGCAGCCGAAGCTCACACAGAGAGGGGGGAAAGTCTGACTGCGAGGGGTGACCTCCATGTTTCGTTGGAGGCTGTTGAGGGAAGAGGAAGTCGGATTTCATCTTCCCCATTAGCCCACTTCCTCTCCCTGCTCCCGCTTCATGCTTTCCCTTTTTTTTTTTTCCTCCCCTCCAAACCAACAGGTTTTGCCACAGTCCACTGCTGCTGCTGCTGCGACATGCCACAATGTTGCCAGACCAGTCGGGCCGTACACAAGCCATGACACAGTCACAACACATCCACATGCTGGTAACTTTCACTGCAGCCTTCAGAGGCCTCGCGTCACGTGACACGGAAGACGTAAACAGCACGCACACGCTCAGGGTTTCTCAGTGGGGGGTTGTGTTTGCAGTGGATCAAAAGGCAGAAAACTGAAATAAAAAATGAAAGCACCAATCGCAGCAGCCGACCTTTGAGCGTTTCCCGCAATGCAAATGTTTCTGCCCATTGTTTTCATTAAAACTGACCCTGAGATGCCCCGAGAAATCACATCAAGAGGGCAAATTGTGCCTTCAGGGAGAAAGAAAGTTAATTTCTTACCTGGACACACAGAGTGCAGCTGAAGGAGAGGTGAGGTCTCGGGTCGGGCAGACATAAGCCGGTCAGACAGAGGCTGATTGTGGAGGTGCTGACAGCTCAGCAACAGCAGCAGCTCTCTGATATTTGGGCCAACTGTTGGTGAATGGAGGCAACAGCTCTGGATCCACTGACAGTCTGAAGACAAATGTGACCGAATTGTTAGTATTGAAAATAATTAACTGTATTTGAGCAGATATTATTTATGCTGTTAAAGTTGGAATCTGCTGTGAAGAGCTAAAATACATTCATGTTACTTCGTATGGTGCCTTATAAAAGTTATCAATCAAACTTTAGTTGTACTGAAACTTTCATACAGGTTACGACAGTTTAAAGTGCTTTACAGGAATTAACAGACTATAAAAAGACAATAAAAGGTAAAACAGCTGTAGACTATAGCACATATAAAATATGTTGAAGACAAAAAAAATATTTATTATAAGAAAACAATGATAAAGCATTAAGATAAATGACAACAGAACTGTTTTATGAAAAGAAAACATCTTTAATTATGACTCAAATCGGCCTCGACACAACTTCAGATATTAGATTAGTCATCACGTTGGTTGAGAGTAACGGTTCACCAGTGACCTGATTGTCTCTCTTCACTGGCCTCATCACAGAAGGAACTAAACAGCCCAAAAATACATTTAAAAAGAAAAAGTAAGGATCTCATTTGTCTCAATGTTGTAGCAAGATCAGGTTGAAAACTAGCTGAAATGCAGCATTCAAAGAGTTCTCTAGTCAAGGTTTTATCCCTCAAACTACCTTTTCAAATATTAAGTATGAAATTTATTTATTTTATTTTTTACATTTGACATTTTTTCAGTACTTTTCTGTATTTATGAAATGCATTAAAATCTTAATAACATTACAAAGATAAACAGTTCATGTCTAATGAGCTTTTCCTAACTAGAAAACTTACACTTACAAATTTTCTTTCAATTGAATAGAAGAAAACTGTAAATTTCAAGTTTAACGCTGTGAATTAAACTCAAACCTTAAAGCTGGATGAAATTTAGTGACAATAAAGAGAAAAAGAAGTTTTGCTTTTACAATTTTATGTAGACTTGTTTGCTAAATGAGAGACGCCATGTATAATTACAGACATGCTAAATGTGTTTTCATTGCGTATACGACATCTATAAGTGCTGGTAATCCGTCAAAATACAATTTTTGTTCTTATATATATAATTTATTTATCTATCTGTTAATTGTTCTAGCTGTCTCTCTCATAGTTTTTACAAATGTAAACATTAAAAAGCCAGAAAACAAGATTTATTGTAATAATTGATGATGATGAGGTATTTTTTAACCTCTTAAGACCTGAGCTCTTGTTTGATATGTATTTTGTATTTGATTTGATTTCAAATAGCAAAGAGAATAAAAAATATATATGAAGAAAAATTTTTAAAATACTTTTTAATTTAAAAAATATTTAAAAAATTAACATAAAAAATTACAAATAAAAACAAAACATAAATAACAATAACAATAATGAAATTAAAAAATAAATAAAAATTAACTACTGTGATAATATAACCCAAAATGTGGTGCCTATGCATGTGGATGACAGGTCTTAGGAGGTAAAATCAATTACTGACAACTTTTTTTAAAAACTTTTTTTTACAGTTCAGTCAACATAAGTATTGATGCTGCTAATATTAATCCTTACTCTAAAGCTGACATTATTCCAATAACCATAATAACATCATCTACAGTCAAAAATGAATATAAGTTCCTTAGTGAGCCTTCATGTCCTGTCGTCCCACTTCATCCGTCCACACCTCTGATGTTCCTCTCATCTGGACGACAACACATCCCCCCACACACTCGTCTCAGCCTCCGTCTCAGCTGTGACTTTCTGTACTCAAACAGGTAGACTCAGACACTTAATCCTGGCCAAGTCCAGACAAGCTGCTTCTCCTGCGAAAAAACTCCTGGTATGTAGGATACACCTTTCACCTCTCTCACCGAGTCGGACTCACACACACACACACATATGTACACACTCGGAGAGAAAGGTATTCGGCGGCTTGTGGCCCCTGACTTTCCAGTCTTGCCCATGCCTGCTTGTGGCAGCTTGCACGGTAGCCCTCACAATACTTCAGCTGTCATATCGCCACATGGCAGACATTCCAGCGGGCAGAAGTCATATAGAGAACGGTACAGATAGCAGAAAGGCTTATACATAACCATTATTTTGATTCAGGCGAGCAAAACGCACGTCTCACTTTGTTTTCAGAGTGGAGTTAATGATTCATGGATGGACTTAAAGACAACACACCCCTGAGCACTTAAATGTGAAAGCCCCGCTCTTCCAGTAGCCGCACTGACACAAGCATCGGTGGTGGTTTTGCATGTCTGTAGTTGTTCTCGTGGTAACTTCAGGTGGTAGTTTCTCGTCTATTTACAGTTGTTTTGCATCTCTCTGCTAGTTTTGTGTTACTCTGTGGTTGATTCATGCCTGCTTGTGGTAGTTTTGCATCTGTTTAGTTGTTTGACTTCCATTTATATTAGTCTGGTGTCTCTTTGTGGTAGTTTTGCTGCTTTCTGTAGTTGTTGAATCTCTTACTGGTAGTTTTTACTCTTTTTTTTTCATTGCCTTCCTCGTCTGTGTGATTGTTTTGTATCGCGGCATGACAGCTTGATTCTGCAAGTTGTTGTTTTGTGTCTCTTTGTTGTAGTTTGATTCGGTATGTGGTTGTTGTGTGTCTCTACTAATAGTTTGCTTTTCTATGTGGTGGTTTTGTGTCTTTATGTGGTGGTTTGCATCTTTTTGTTGTCATTGTGTAGCTCTTTGTATTCATTTGTGTGTCTCTGTGTGGTAGTTTGCATCTCTTTTTAGTAGTTTTGCATCCCGGCATGGTAGTTTGATTCTGTGTGTGGTTGTTTTGTGTCTCTATGTGATAGTTTGCGTCTATTTTTAGTAATTTTGCATCCTGGCATGGTAGTTTGATTCTGTATGTCCTTGTTATGTGTCTCTATTTTGGTGGTTTGCTTCTTTTTGAGGTCTTTGTGCAGTAGTTTGAATCTCTTTGTGATCTTTTTGTGTCTCTATGGGATAGTTTGCATCTCCTTTTGCAGTGGTTTTGTATCTCTGTGTGGTAGTTTGCATCTTTTTGTTGTCATTTTTTGTCACTATGTGACAGTTTGATTCCGTACGTGGTTGTTGTGTGTCTCTATGTTGGCAGTTTGCCTCTCTTTGTGATTCTTTGGTGTCTCTATGTAATTGTTAGCATCTCTCTGTTGTCATTTTGTGTCTCTGTGTGGTTTGTTGTGTGTCTCTATGTCATTTGTTTGCATCTGTTAGTGATCGTTTTGTGTCTCTAACTAGCAGTTTGCATTTCTTTGTGGTGTTTCTGTGTCCCTTTGCGGTTGTATCCGTCCCTTTGTGGTCCTTTTATGTCGCGGCATGATAGTTTGGTTCTGTATGCGGTTGTTGTGTGTCTCTATGTTGGTAGTTTACATCTCTCTGTGCTCGCTGTTTGTGTCTTTGTGGTTGTTATGCATCTTGCTGTAGTTGTTTCACTGACTTTCCAACGAGCAACACAGGCACAGGCAGGTCCGACCAGCAATCCATCCACTCCAAAAGGAAAACACAGCAATAAAGTTGAATAGAGATCAAGTAATAAAGCTGAACAGAACATTTTTTTATTTCCCACTCTTTTGTCTCTCTGTTGTTGCTCTCTCACTCTGTGTGTGTGCTGTTAGAAGAAAAGGACCCCACCTGTATTTATCTAGCAGTTCCATTTAAACACACTAACACACACACACACACAGAGCTAAGCCAATGCCCAGGTGCTCTGTAAAACAAATTGGACAAGGGAGGATAGTAGTGATCATCTGCAGGGCACGCAAACACATGCTTGCTAGTCACACACAAATGCAAACACACTCTCACACACGAACACACTCTGGTGACGGTTAAACTGAATCTGGAACGTAATTTTAGGATTTCCATACACGAGCGCCTCGAGGCATTCATAAGCAAAAAGCCCGCATTTTGTCATGCAAACACGTTCAGAAGACATAGAACCAGTTTGGAAACAGCATCCAAACCGTTTCTGAAAACCCAACTTGGGGAGGGGGGGCGTCCTCACGTTTATATGTACGCTCTTTGTATGTTCGAGTAACTCTGTAAAACTTAGCAGTGAAGTAGCGAGAGCTTTTACAGACATCTGAGAAGTGGAACAACATGCACTTTGCTGAAATGTGTTTGAGTGATGAAACTTTTAGACTCTTTACTATTTAACGTGCAAAAATACTTCAAATATAAATGTTCCAAGTAAAAGTCTAACTCATATTTAGTTCAGACTCCTAGCTGAGCAAAGTTGCAGGAGTATTATGAGCTGCATATATCTAGTATTTTTAGTATTAATTCTATTCATCCCCTGTGTTATTTCCTGTGAGTAGAGCCCGACCAGTGGTGGATTTCTGGAACCAATGCTGATATTTTAGCAGGTAAGAAAATCTGATATCAGTTTATCAGCCAGTATCTGGACATACATCATAGTCATGTTCAAGTTATACTGAAATAGGAAGATTATCAACTTTGCAGGAGTGTTGCTCGCAAAATAGGTTGTGACACCGCTTGACTCTGCACCACAACCTGCTCAGCTGAACCATACTCTGCTGCATGTGCTGCAGAATGTGCATACTGTATTCTAAACTATGTGATATCATTTCTAAATTCCTCTTTGCTTTTTTCTGTAAAAGAAAAAAAAAAAAAAAAGATCATATCGACACATATTCACCGACATATACGTCAATATCTATATATACACCAGATAGCTTAAATGTTGGAGGGGATTATGTGCCTTTGGTCTAACAAACAACTCAGATATTTGAAAAGAGTAAAAGAGCACAAATTAGACACTAATTATTAGAGGAGGCACAAGCAAATAAGTCTGCGAGCCACTTTTAGTGTAGAATCTGTATCTGAGAAGGCATGTTAGCTTCAAAATAGAAGTTCATTCACTGTAAATGATTTTGTAAAAATGTGCAGAATGTCAAGGAAAAATGAAAAGACATAAAAGTAAGTTCCTTATTTTAAAAAAAACAAAAACAAACAAACATAAAAAAAAAACACTGTTTACACTGCGACAGCATGGCTCCACAACTGGACCAAGTTGGTGGTGGATACATGCAGCATGGTGAAACATCTTTCTAGGGTTGATGTGCAAAGAAGCGTGAAAAACGTTGTTTGTTGTGGCTTTTAAAATGCAAATAGTAAAATGTCATTAGCAGGTAGAAACCTCCTCAGTAACACATGTGGGCACTTGGACAAATGTTGTACGTAGTGATTATACTTTGTTTTGTTTTGTAAAATGAATAGCCTTGTGGAGTCTCCATGTTCTCCCCGTGCAGTGTGGGTTCTCTCCGGGTTCTCCAGCTTCCTCCCACACAATCCAGAAACATGTTGAGGTTAATTGGTGATTCTAAATTGTCCGTAGGCGTGAATGTGAGTGTGCTTGGTTGTCTGTCTCTAAGTGTAGCCTTGTGATAGACTGGTGACCTGTCCAGGTGTCCCCTGCCTTCGCCCTAAGTCGGTTGGGATACTCCAGCCCCCTACGACCCCAGTGAGGATTAAGCGGTGTATAGATAATGGATGGATGGATGGATGGAATAGCCTTGTCAAAGGAATCCAACTGTCGGTTTTGCTTCTTCTTCTCTTTTTATCTTTTTATTTTTTTATTTTAGCATTTATGGCATTATAACACTGTTATACTGCAGAAACGAGTTCTGAGTTCTGTCTCCTCCTAGCCATGGTTGTGATGTTTCCACGGAGGTGCAGGACTTTCTATTGCAGTGACAAATGAGCCCACAGTGAGTAAAACTGTAACAGGAGCAGAAAACGACCAGAAATCACTTGTGGTTCAGATGGTTAAAAATGCAAAAAAAAAAAAGGGGGGGTAAAAGGTGAGTATTTAGACTCAGAAGTGGGTATGTTTAGTGGCTCACCTCAGCAGTGACCCAGTCATTGTGTGAGACACACACACACTCACATTGTTTGCTCTGGCTGGGTAATCCCAAACACTGGGATCTCCTCATACAATAGCTTCATTAAGGGGACAATGGTATTGTGTCAGCTAATGACAGGGCTCCTCCCTGCCGTCGGTCTGCTCTGAGATTACCTGAAACACACTCACACACGTTATTGCAAGCTGAGGTGGGGGGAGAAGAGAATTTAAATCAGTGTGTCAGTTCATGGTCAGTCCGCCACAAATCCTCCTAATCCCTCATTATGACCCTCATTTTTAATTTTTTATTTATGGAGTAAAATCACATCGGAAGGCTCAAGAGTTAATTTCCCTGCTTGTAAACTGTGTTTTCTGTGTCACTGCAGTGTCTTCTATGCTCGCAGGTGAGGTGGGCCTCTACCTGGCCCGGCAGCCAATCAGAGCCGCGCTCCGCTCGACGGCAGCCAATCAGCGTCCGTCTCGCCCTCAACCCTCAATTCTTTCTCCCTGTGAAAGAATTTCAGCCAAAGTTGACCCGCTGCCATTAAAGCGAGCCAAGGCAAATATTAGTTCACAATGCGGGGCAGCAGGATATCTTGATATTTGTCATATTTTAAAAGAGGAGGGATTGGCTGCCTGTTGTGGACATTAAACAAAAAAGAAAAAAGAAAAGAAAAGAAAGCCGCTTTTACCTGTCCAGGTGGAGCGGAGGAGAGACATCAGAGAGCGGAGGGGCAGGGAGAGGAAAAAGAAGCGGGGCGAGAAAAAGTCGACTTACCTGTAGACCAACTTCTGGCAACTCACTCACTCCGTTACCTGCTCCGACTTGAAAGTCCAGTTTCACAAGGAAGAACCGTAGAGGAAGCGAAATATGTCACAGGAGACAGACAAGTAAGTGGTCGAGCCAGAGGAGAGGATGTGTGGTGGTTTCTGCGTGGAGGGGACACTTTGTTTTCTTTGCACTTTCTAATTAAAACAAAGCTTGTGTGTCCAATCGGATTTGGGTTTTATTAGCTGTAAGATGAAAAAAGAAAAATGTAGGTCTCGTTTTTTTAAATTTTTTTTAATTCCGTTTGGGATCATTTGTGACAGATTTGAAATATTTGAAGGCCTGAAGGAGAAGTTGACAAGCAAACTTGGCGCCGTGGATTTCATTAGAGCTGAATTCGCCATTTTTGACTGATGGAAAAGGCTTCAAAGTGCAAGGACTTGATGGGGTTTTTGTTGTTTTTGGAAGCACTCTGATATCTTTGAATTAAAATAGAGTTTTTTTGAAAGCTTTACCTCTGGATTGCTTTTTTCCTTATTTTAGGTCTCCTGTGCTTGTTGGATGTGTTTGTGAATGAGGACAAGTTGTGAAGCCTGTTGGCCTTCAGAGCTGTTTTGTAACTCTAGAAACACTTAATAAGAAATGAACCTTTGGACTGCACTCATACCCATGAAGACAGTCACTTATCTCGGAAGGATCTTGAAAATACTTTATTACTCTGCTTGTAATTATAATAACAATAATTAGACAGCAATCTGGTGTGTTTCAACTTTTTTGACCATCCAGTGCGGTTATAAAGAGGAATAACTGTATTAATAATAATAAAAACTGCTCTGTTGCTGATGTCAAAGCTGCCCGATGTGATGGTCGCTTGTCATTTCAATGGCAGCATGTGTGGCTTTGTGTGTATTTCAATGTAAAACAAAGTAAAGTGTCAAAGCGTGGCAGTATGTTGGGAGTTTTTCTGCGGCACTGCTGCTGTCTGCTGCTGCTGCATCAGTGGGAACAACAGGTGTCTGCCACTATTTTGACTCGCAGCGCTGATGTTTAGGCATATCCACCTGAGTAGAGACGGTCACACCATAAGCAGCACCCAGACGTCTGATTATCCCCGTGGCCTTTATTGTACCTACATGGTTGCCATGGAGAAGTTGACTAGAATTTGTGATAGAGACAAAAATCAATCAAAAGAATAGAGTTTTGGGTGTTTTTGGGCACTAAAGTATTGGAATAACTTGCTTGAAAAAGAGGATAAAAAGTGTTTTCATACTTTACGATGTGATATGAAAACAGTAAACACACAGTTTAATGCAAATGTGCTGGAACAGCTGCATCCTTCCCAATAAAGGTTTGACATTACTAGTAAGAGGCGGGGTGTTTGTTTTATTTGGCAGCTTGATGTCAGTTAAAGAAACCACAACGACATATTTCATATTGTAGACTGATTTCATACAGTAGATTTCACAGGTGGTTAAAAAAAAAACAAAAAACATCTGATTAACCCTCTGAGCTCCCCTTCTCTGCTCCTGGCACGTTTTTACTCATTGTGGGCATTTTTCTTTTTTCCTGCACCTTTATGAAAACAGCACAAACATGGCTAGAAGTAGAGAGAACTCAAAGGTGTCTTTTGTGCCATGTAACACGGTTATAAAGCCATCAGTCGTTTAAAAAATAATAATAATTTAAAAAATGTGGCTATTCATTTGATAAAAATTGAAATAAATGCATTGACAAGTACAACACGCTACAGCTGTCCACAGGTGTTAGCAATACTGGAATAATGGTGTCTCCACATGCTGTAGATGTTTTGCTACTTACATTTTTTTTTAATCCTATCTGCTGTGAGTAACACAGCCTGCAGTTCAACACAGCAGTGCCAAATGCTCCCTGAATTTTTGTCACGTGATTGCATCTTCTTGCTTCTACCATGGAGTACAGAATTTATTTTTATTTTTTTGCAGAATCTGGTTATTGCAAACGGTTTATTTAAGGCGAAATCTTTAACTTACACGTGTAATATAAAGTGATTTTGATGAAATGTCAGTATTTTAAGCTCTGATTTGGTAACTTGATAAATATTTTATGTGTTATAAGTGTCTGGCTCTGATGAATGGTGTAATTTAAGCAATTTGTTGAAAGATTAAATGCATTTCAAACCCCTTCATATGAATATTTCATGGTGATATCAAATTAACAATGTCAAACAAAAGGAAAACGAGCTTGTCTGAGGCTGAATATTATCGCTATGCTGATATTGTGCAACATAAGTGCAAGTTGACACACTCAGAGCCTCTCCTGTGCCTGACTGAGCTCAAAGAGATGTTGTGGCAACACTGTGTGTGTTTAACTGGGCTGTGATCTCAACCTAAGTGGGCCTGAAGAGTGTAGAGACACACAAAGCGCACACACAAAGACAGACGGGCGTGAAAACTGCTATCAGTTAATCTTTCGGTTCTTTTCGAGTCGTGTAGAAACCCTGTTAGAATTCACTTTTCTTTGATCAGCGGTCCAAAAATAGTGGGAAGCAAGCTGGAACTAGCTGGTTAATTAATCTCCGTCCACTCGTTTCCTTTCAGTAAGCGTCTGGTGGTGGTGGTGCCCAACGAGAGCTCCTTCCCTGCAGTGCGGCGAGCCTACACCAGCGAGGATGAGGCGTGGAGGTCGTACCTGGAGAACCCGCTCACTGCTGCCACCAAGGCCATGATGAGCATCAACGGGGATGAGGACAGTGCCAACGCCCTGGGCCTGCTCTACGACTACTACAAGGTGCAGGAAAAAAAATACCGTACGGCTGGAACGGACACGTCGCTGAGGAAGACGAAGCTCGTGACATTCAGATGGAGCTGATATGAGTCCATAGTGGCTTACATTGTGTAGTTTTCTTTTAACTTTAAAGAGAATAAACTCAAACACTGGGAGGAATTGTAATTAAACAGCTTGTTAATTCACAAATTACATTTTTTTTTTTGTGAATTGACTCCAGAAAAGTAAAAAAAAAAATAGTGAAATCAGAGAATATATCTACTCAACTAGAATGGAAATGTCACTGAGGAAGGCCCCACCTGTGATTTAAAGATGGGACTGATATCAGTGTATCGTTTATTAGGACTTAGATTGTACACTTTTCCTTTTTACCATAAAGAGGATGAACTAGAAGACATTTGATGATGATTTCATAGCATGGTGATTTAAGATATTCACATTTTTGACGTAAACCGACCCCAGAAAAGTCTAAAAATCATGAAATCACAGAACATAAATACACGACTGGAATGAAAATGTCACTGAGGAGGACGGCACTAGTGATGTTCAGAAGAAGCTGATGTGACTATGTGGTTTTTAGGAACTTATGTAGGAAAGTGTCCTCGTTGATACCAAGAGGATAAACTCAAATAATGATAGAAATGATCATTTAAGGGTATATTAGTTCATGAATTTCACATTTTTGATGTAAACTGACTCCAGAAAAGTCTCAATCAGTATGCTCACATTATATTTATCCAGTAAATGAAGACACACTAAAGCTGATTATTGTGTCACCAGTGCATGAAAATACATCCAGCAGAGGCCTGAACTCAACAGGCAACATGTCACACACAGTACATGATGTTCAGACTTCATGAAACCAAAATGTACTGAAAAATGTTAAATGTAAGTTTCAGCTTTGACTGATTCTGACATATTGCCTTTTTGCCCTTCCAGGTGCCTAAAGAAAAGAGACTCCTGCCTGTTCCCAAAGTCGTTGACGCTACAGAGGAACAGGAGAAGAGGTCAGTGGATTTCTCTCAGTGTCTTCCTCAAGGTTACACATGTACAGACAGACAGACTATGAAAATATGCTAAATATGCAGCTGTTAGCGGACCTTTCCCGCAGCATTTGGAATCAAACCTTTGAGCCCAGTGACTGTGCGAAAAAGTAAAAGTTGATAAGACTACATATGAAACAAGCTTTCAGTTTTCCTAAGAACTAAAAACTCAGTTCCCATGACATAATAGCAAACTGTAAGATCATAATGACATGAGAGACGTGCTGTGAGCGTTTCCCTTGAACCGCTGATGCTGAATGAAAGAGGCACAGCCCGAGCAGACGCCTGTAAAAGCTCCTGAGCCGCGAAGACAAAGAGAATAAAAGGAAAAGGGTTTCGTGACATAATGTGTTCCTGCTTTTGGAACTAAATCCTGTTAGCCACTTAATAATCTGTAAAAGGGGAAACGTGAAATCAGGATCTATGAATATTTAGAGCAACTCTATTTGAAGGCACTATTACGTTTGTTTTATATGCTGTCAATACGTCAGTGCTGTTGTGTATATTAGTGGGAAAAAACAGGTGCTAAAAAATTAAAGGACCCGTGTGGAGTTTTTTTTCTTTAAAGGACTTTACATTTAGCATTGTTTATATCCATGTTTCGTAGCTTTCGTCTTCTTATTTCTGGGTTTTTGCTTGCGTATTCTGCTTGTTTCGGTGCTTTAATGCTACCTGTGGATCAGTGGACCTGCATGTATGACCTTCTGCTAAACTAAACACAAACGGACTCATAAAAGCTGCTCCACAGTGCTGCTACTGATTCTGAACTCCACATGGAACCTTCATGTTTTTCACAGAACAAATGATGACTTTTATCATGTTGTTTCTTACAGACAAGTCTTACTAATGTTGGTTTTGCGAGTAGAGGGGACTTTGGTTGATGTCAGTTCTTGGTATAAAGCAGCAAACATACATCTCCAGAGAGACCAAACCAAAACATTTCACTACTTAATGGTGGTTTTCACAAGGAAGTGCTCCCTAAATCCTGTTTAATCCCTTGTTTTTGTCTAGGCCGATGCTGCCAAACAACCCTAACAGCCAAAACGAGATAGAGACGGTGGACAACCGCGTTCAGGTCCTCAAGTCCGTCCCCGTCAACCTGTCGCTGAGCACCGAGCACCAGGAGGCCAAACGGGAGCAGTTCAGCGGCTCGACGGCGTCGGGGGACGGGGGCTCTCCGGCCGTTGCCGTGGTGAAGGCTGAGGTGTACGCGCCCGTCTTCATGGCGGGGGCGAGCCTTCACTACAGGGTGGACGGAGAAGAGGCGCCGCGAGTGATCTACGAACAGAGTCCCTACGAGGTGACCACCGTCAGCCACAGCTCATACGTGAAGGAAGACCAGCAGAGTCCACCTGACAGTCCGTACGAAGAGGAGAGAGACGGGGTGAGAAAGGGAAGAACACATACTGTGGTCTTAACCCTATCCTGGACTTTCATGTTGCCATACATAGAAGGTCTTTCGGGGTCCATTGGACCCCAAGAAAGAATCTGTGCAAAATATTTGTTGGTATTCATTACAGACTTTTATACTATGTTAAATACATTTTCTGGCGTATTTTTGGTTCCAAATGCACGACAAAAAAATCTTAAAAAATAAGAAAAACAATACCTGGCACCTAAACCAAATGGCCTGGGGTCCAAAAGACCCCAGAAGTCCTGAATAGGGTTAAGGGCTCAGTGTTAACACTGATAGACATAGATGGTTGTGGGCCACTTTTGGTGCCGGACACTTTGTAGATTAAGCGTTTTATTGTAGATCAAAATGTAGAAAACTCAAGATCACAGTTTAAATTTTAGCCGTTGTGGACGAATCTGTCATAGACGTTCTAACAATAGCAGCTTTGCAGACTCTTAAATCGACCAAAATGCAGTGCAGACACAAGATCAAGTCTTCCTGTTTCTTGGCCTCTTTTTATTATCTTTCTATAAACTAAATACAAGCACCAAAGGAAATTAAGCTGGCAGACAGATGAATATTAGAAAAAGAAACACAAGAAGCGCCACAGGACCGAATGTGAGTTCGTGACGATCTGTAAGGCTGTCTGCTGAGTGGAGCTGATGTTTAATGGTGCATGAAGACTGATGGATGTTTAACAGTACAAAACAGTAATCTACAAATGATCATTTAATGCGTTCCCCATTTGCTGGAGACCTCACTGCTGTCATCGTGAACCCAATTTATGAGAATACTAACAGCAAGAATAGGAGTTTTTTTTGTTGTTTTCATTGTTTAAACGGTTCCTCTCAGGCTAAATGTGTCAGAAATAATTTCCTCTTTCTCTGTGTTTTTTTTTTTTTTTTTGCATTTTCCACAGAAGTACAACTCACCTTCCTCTCTAGCTACAGATGACTTCTTATTTCATCAGGAGGCAGTGTAAGTCACTTTAAATACAATATACAATGACTTAACCTACTTGTTATTGCAGCACAATATATGTCACGGTGATTCAGAAAGGAATAAGCTAACTTTGAATTTGTTCTGTGTTGTTGTTCCCTCATGCTGTCTTGTTATTTCTAATCACATATCTTCCTCGACGTGTGTGTGTGTGTGTGCGTACAGCGACAGCTTCCAGTACACGCTGGACGCCACTCGCTCGCTGCGTCAGAAGCAGGGCGAAGGGCCGATGACGTACCTGAACAAAGGCCAGTTCTACGCCGTGACGCTCAACGAGCTCAGCGCCAACAAACGCCTCCGTCATCCCATCAGCAAAGTCCGGGTGAGCGGCTCGTTTCTGCAGCCTCGGTTTAAAGAGATTTCTTTTCTGCTATTTCACAACCCCAGAAACAGTTTAAATTCTGCACACTGTCGGTAATTTTGTTTGTTTTTTAAAGTTGCCATACTTCATGCTCATTGGTTTGATGTTCCAGAGTGCGGATTTACAGTTTTGGTCTTTTGCATTTGCATCAGACAGCTGTTTTCAGCAACAAAAAATGAAGAAATCCTTTGTAACAGCAGGCAGACACAGCTGGAAGAGATAGTGGGATATAGTTAGTTAGTGCAAAGCTAAAGAAGAGTGAAAATGAGCCCTGACGTGTGACACAAGCACGACTACTGATGAATGCGTCTATGCATCTGCTGAATGTGTAAAGTAGCCTGTTTGGTAACACTGTCCTCATATTCACTTCATAATGTCTTTTGTGACGTGATCTTGAGGCCAAAGAACTTGTTAATGTAGTGTGCAGTGTGCCTATTTGAATTAATACTGCATCATGACAGAAAGAGTCATTAAAGGATAAATGCCACAAGATGATTGATTTTACAAATCCTGAAAAAAACTTGGATCAACATGTCTAATGTTGTTCCAAATGCCCACAGGTTTCCATACTTTCCTCCGGTCTGATCCGTGTAAACACAGCCTGCAGTTCATCCCAGTTCAGCTGCAAAAGTACCACCATTTTTGTTATATAACTGTTGCTTGCTGCTGAGTCACTCACAGCTTCACAGTTGCAGGATTTTCTGCTTTTTTTTCAGGCTCTGGTTTTTGAAAACAGTTTATTTTTGTTAAATGAGATATGTGGAATTAAGAGATTCTGATTTAAAAGTCACCATGTTAAGCTCAGATTTGCTTATTTTTCTGACAAAACTGCACATCACACGTGATTTACTCAACTTTTTCTGAAGGGGGATAATATGCGTTAAAACCTGCTGGAGCGGGTTCAGTGTCAAACCACCATCACCAGTTTGATCATCCAGTCACACTTTTATGTAGCTGTATTGCTGCATTCCCAGCTCCTAATGCTGTTATTACCCGTTTCAAGCTGCAATTGTCAAATTAAAGAAAGACTCAGTGAGATAAGAATCCTTTACGATTAAGTTGTATCCTCCCGGTGAGGCTACAATCCCAAAAGCCCAGACTCAAACACAGGCACCGGATCAGTTGTGTCATCTTGTCTGATTTCTCCTGTCTCCTCAGAGTGTGATCATGGTGGTTTTCAGCGAGGACAAGAACCGAGACGAGCAGCTGAAGTACTGGAAGTACTGGCACTCTCGGCAGCACACGGCCAAACAGAGAGTCCTGGACATCGGTAAGACTTTCACCGCCCTGCTTCTACTCCTACTTCTTCCTTCTTCTCATAACGCCCATGTCGAACAGTTGAATTAATGACTGAAAACACAAGAACCAAAAGACCAGATGACAGATTTACGCCGCTGCAGATGTCGGAATGTGCCTCTCTGATAAACACCGCATTACCAAGCTGAGCCCAGCAAACAAGCCTCCGCCCAGCTGTCTGCCTGCGGCTGCTCAGCTGCCCACCACCATCATCCACCATCAGACAGTCCTGCACACACACCTGAAGCTCTTAATGTCTAGGTGTTGCAGGGACACACAACGCAAATCCTCTAATCTCCTCGACATTGCCTGGGAGATTGAGCAGAATGCTAATTTGCGAGAAGAAAAAAAAATCCGAACGAGCGGCAAACTTTCACTCTCGCAGCATTTCCCACGAGTATACGAGTATACGAGTGCCGATGTGACGCCACACTTTGACCTTTTGTCTGCCGGTGATTTTCGGTTGATGGATTTGAATGTGAACCGACTTTTTCTACGCCTTGTTGAATGAGTGTGTGAGAAGCTTGTAGGCGGTTTGCGTTTGACAAGCTCGGGCCTGCTAGCCAGGCAGAGATTCAGAGGTATGTGGGAGACTGGAGGTGGATGAAGCACACACACCTATACGCAGCTTGTCGGGACAGGGAGAGGAATGCTAGCCGCACTGTTACCTTAGCTGGTCTTGGTCTGCTGAAAGTAATTCTTGCCCAGTTTAGATTTCCATCTTAATTCCTCTATTTACGTGAACCAAAGCAAATCCCAATCAGCTTGCAACGCATCTTTACATCTGCGAGGACAGTTGATCCCTAGCAAGAGGTGAATCTAAGGGAAGGAACTAAATTCTGTTGCAAAAACTGTTTGTTTTTTAGTCTTTATCCACGTCAGCGTTGGTCAGTCCATCAATTCTCAGTACAGTCATACACACAGCCTCATTGCACAACAGCTGTCGACTCTTATTCCTGCTTCCTTTGAATTATTTTGTCAATGTGACTTTGACATGTAGCACCCGCCTGAACATTAATGCAGACCAAGCAACAAGATCGGACCATTTTTACCTCTTCGTGACAGGCAGAGGTGGACTGTTCATATTCTTTATGCTAAATAAAGTTGCTTGTCTCCTGACTGTAGCCTCACATTTAGCACACAAAGAGTGAGGTCAGTCCTCTCATCTCACTCTCTGCCAAAAAGTGCACTTTTCTTTTAAAGAATCAGAAGCAAAAACCATTGGAAACCATTATGCTGCCAAATGCAAATGTGAGCGTGTCACATATTAAAATCAGAACAACTTTTTTGATAAGTTGAATTAACCCTCTGAAGATAGTACTGTATAAAGCCTGCTTAAAAAATCACTAAATTAAACCGTTTATCGTAGAAAAAAATACTAAAAACAGAACTAATCGTTGGATTTTCTTTCAATTTTGCCACTACTTCCACCTGCTTATATCTAAGCTGCCATGATATTTAATCAAAATTACTTTATTCAATACGTCTCATTTAAAAAATTGCAAAAAAAAAAAAAAAAGTTTGCAAGAAGCCTCCATCCATCCATCCATCATCTATACACCACTTAATCCTCACTAGGGTCATGGGGGGCTGGAGTCTATCCCAGCTGACTCAAGGTGAAGGCAGGTTCACCTGGACAGGTCACCAGTCTATCACAGGGCTACACTTAGAGACAGACAACCAAGCACACTCACATTCACACCTATGGACAATTTAGAATCACCAATTAACCTCAACATGTTTTTGGACTGGGCTACAGGGTGGCGCAGTTGGTAGCACTGTTGCCTTGCAGCAAGAAGGTTGCCGGTTCGCATCCCAGTGGGGTCACCGGGATCTTTCTGCATGGAGTTTGCATGTTCTCCCCGTGCAGCGTGAGTTCTCTCTGGGTTCTCCGGCTTCCTGTCACACAAAAAATCAGAATTTTAAAATGATTTATGGGATTGTATCTTGGTTGTGCTTCACAGAAGACATAATTGAGTTCCCTCTGATTCTAGCCACTGTTTCCATAGAGGTGCAGGACTTTATGTTGCTGTGAAAACTGAAACCAAAGTGAGGAAAAAATGTGACAGAAACACAAAACATGCAGAAACTGCTTGAGGTTCAGAGGGTTAAAATAATTCTGCAGCATTTCAATGACATGATTTGGAGACTGAATGTATTTTTCAGGTGTTTCTGTATATAGCCATCAGTGCATCTGTTAAGAGGAAATGCGGTATAGTTTTCAGTGTAGGTGTTGGTTTGTGTGAATAAGATGCAGCTTGATCCAGAGCTGAAGCGTTGCTCCATCAAAGTGAAGCATGCGTTCGTACACACAGATATGTATGTCTTTAAATCTACACACACTCACCAACACCACCTGTTAACAAACACGCTGAGACAATGAATCCAGTGATGGAGGACAGCTCTGTAGGTCAAATGACAGACCACCCTCCGCCCAGCTACGTCAGCCTCAATGCAGTCTGTAACCTGAAGATGTCCAGAGAGCCGGTGTGAATAGCAGCGGAGGGTGAGGGGGTGAGGCGGGGGTGCACCGTGCCCCTGGGCCGCGTCACAGAATGGATCATTTGAATGGGGTTATTTAACAGGGGGGGTGTCAGCAGATGGGCATGTTGCCGCCTGCCCGGCTGCTTTGTGCACCTGCTGACGAACCAGGAAGTGTCGCTGCAGTGGCGGTTGGGATGATGGAGAAGGTCAGAGGTCAGCGACGGCAATCTGACCAGCAGAAATCAAACTGTTTCTGCTCCGGAGGCGTTTACCAGAGAGCTCATCCTGTCAGACATAGGTTTAGAAAACTACAGCCAAAGATTTAAGGGATCACTTTAATTAACTCTCTGAACCCAAAACAGCTTCTTTGCATTTCTTTTGCTCCTGTTGCATTTTTACTCACTCTAAGCTTATTTTTCCTTGCGACATAAACTCCTGCATCTCTATGGAAACAGCACAACCATGGCTGGAAGAAGAAACAACTCATCTTTTGTACATTACAACATCAGTCAAATGCTTTAACTCACAAAACATTTAAAACAAAACTACAAGTGTTCTGACTAATTCTTTATAAAAAAAAAAATTGGAAAAAACATGAACTTACGTGCAGTTTTCCAAGGGCAGTTAAGTTACCGTTACATACTGTAGATATTTAACATTTTTATTTGTTTCAATACAGTTTTCCTCTTTGTTCTGTTTAAGCACAGCCTGCAGTTAATCCTCGTTCCAGCTAGAAGTTCCAACATTTTTGTACCATGAGTGGTTGCAGCTGAGCAGAGAATCGGATTCTGGTTCTAGCAAATGGTTTGGAAATTTTAAATGAGAAATGTAGAATAGTAACAAGATTTTGATGAAATATCGTGGTTTTAAAGTAAGATTTTTATTAGTGATGCACGATATTAAAATTTCTGGCCGATACCGATATCCGATACTAAGATTTCTGATGTAACTGATATTGCCGATGTCGATGTTCAATTTTGTTCACCCTGAAAAAAAGAGTAAAGGTAAGCACTGTGAGAACATGAAAACTATTCTAAAGAAGCCCAAATTAGACCACATAGTCTTCTTTATTATGTAACAAAAGTAAACGTCAAGGAGCATTTAAGTATAAACGTCTTTGAAATAGCAGTAATTTCAAACGTAGAAACGAAGGCGCTAATGTTAGACATCGGTTTTAAACATCAACTAAATTTGTTCATCAGATCGATACCGATATATCGGGAAAAACACTAATATCGGCCGATACCAATGTGGTCGTCGATATATCATATAGCATCCCTACTTTTTAAGTTTGGTTAAGGTTTCCAAACATAATGGCACTGACAGATGAGTAGTTTAAGGACAGTCGAAAAGTAGGAAATCCAACAAGTCCTTCTGTTTTTATCATTTCTGGTTCAGATAAATGACATTTAGGCATTTGTTTTTAAAGATAATATGCCTTCAACAACAGTGGAGCTCCGCAGTGCAGATTAATACGCTGGCTTTGGCGACACGAACAATAAACATTAAGTGGAGGTTTGAAGGTTAACTGATGTGATTTTTTTCAAGGCCAACCAACATTTGGAACCAATATGCAAGAATGAAAGTCTTGGTGTCAAACTCCAAAGCAGCACTTTATTGAAATGCTTTTTGTTGATTTGCATTTTGCGTATGTTTCGATCAAAGAGAACCTTTTAACATTTACCCCACGGTGCTGATTAGCTGTTCCTCGTGATGCATAACTAATGGCATGGTGCTGCAGGCAGGACATTCCTCCGGACCGCTGAGTGGAGACGACCGATGGAGTCAGAATCCGCTGAATCAGAGCCAACATAGTAGCACATTTTAAAATGATCTTACTTTATCGGAAGATGGTTTTAAATACTAATGCTACCAATAAATGGCCAAACTGACAATCCGTTGACATCAAGTTGGATTTGATTTAAATGGAATTAGGTGATAATAAGAAAAATCTACAACATCACCAGGGTCTTTATTGAGTCAGTTTTGAAATCTTAAGATTCCAGTCTTGTTATCTTGAGATTAGTTAATCAGCTTTGTACTGTTCCTGTTCTAACAACTTCAACATGGCTTCTGACAGCCACTAAAGATGAAAACCCACTTCTTTATCTCAACAACACTCCTGATCGCCACTTGACATTCTTGTATTATTAAACCTTTTCCAAAAAAGTTATCCTCGAAACAAAATCTACCAGTGATGAAATGTCTTTTTTTTTCCCCATTTAATTGAATTTATGAGGCACACGTGAGTCTTTGGCAGCACGGCGGCGTACGAGACTGTGTGAGGTCCCTCCTGTTTGCACTCACAGGTCAACAATAGCCAGCCGATGCGCTCATCTGACCGACTTTTAATATGGCCCTCTCAGTCAAATAGCCTCCTGTGTTTCCTCCTGCTGCCTTTGAAGCCTGAGAGTTTGTTTGCTCAAGCAGATAAGGTTTTATCTTACAAAATTGGAGCGTGCCATTTGATTGCTTATCTTAACAAACAATCGCTACCTGCTTGTGTCATTTACTGACCAGTTGAGTGTTTTCAGATGGACGTCTGGTTTTTTTTGGGGGGGGGTGGAGGGGAGACATTGTGAATTTATAGAAGAACTTCTGTTTGAAATGCTGCAGAAATAAACCATGTCCTCGTTTGTCCTCGCAGCGGACTACAAGGAGAGCTTCAACACAATCGGCAACATTGAAGAAATCGCCTACAATGCCATTTCCTTCACCTGGGACGTGAACGAAGAGGCCAAGGTACAAAACACTGAAATTACAGTCTCTATTGTGTGTGTGTGTGTGTGTGTGTGTGTGTGTGTGTGTGTGTGTGTGCAGGAAATAAATGTCACTGTAATTTTCCCAGAAACCAGTCGACTATATTTACTCTCGCTGGAGGCGTGTTGTAAATGTGAAAAAGCAGCGCGACAGGTTTTTTTTGTTTTTGTGCTGATTCAGGTGTTGGCAAACAAACGCGCTCGCTTCACAAATTAACCGGCTTCGCTGCGAGTATCCAGACATTGTAATCGCTCGGGAACTCAGTTTGAAATGGATTAAATCAAAACGTGAAATGTTAAAGAACCGCTCCTACGCTCCATGTGGGGCGTTTTTCACCCGTCTGCCATAAAAGTGACGGGCAGCGTCGTGTACTTTTTGCTCTGTTTGTCCTCTTTGTCTTTGTGCAGCCCACTCCTATGTGGCCACTCCCCGGCGGTGTTTGAACTCCAGAGTGCCCCTGAGGGCCAACACACACCGGTCCCTGTCCCCACCCTCTGTTGTTTGTTTTGCCCTCATTTCTGTGTGAATGCGAGTCGCCCTGTGTTGTGTGTGTGTGTGTGTGTGTGTGTGTGTGTGTGTGTGTGTGGTTTGTAATGTGGCTCTTTCATTGTGATTCCAGCCAAGGGGACAAAGACATCGCTGGAGAAAATCCAAGCACACTTCTCTGGGCCAATATTGACTCGTTCTCTCGTTTCTCTCGTTCCTTCTCTTTCTTTCTTTAAAGCTTTTTTTTTTATAACTCGTGCGACTGTCGAGCCCGAATGTACCTGCTGAGGCGCTGCAACAGGTGTAACGTCAGGTGGTTTATTGTGTGTGTCGCCCTTCGTCGGGTGTCAAAATACATAAATTGGATACTTGAAAGAGATGGTAATGGTACTTTTTATCACTTCAAAGAAAAACTACTGAAAACTGAGCCATGCATGTGCAGTTTTTAAGATATAAGACTATAAACAGGGACACAGTGGAGCTGTTTCCTGAGTAAAATATAAATAATAACTATATCAGGGAACAGAATACGGGTTTAAGAGTTTCCCCCCAAATTTCAACTGCTGTTAAAACACTAAATGCAAAAACAAGGGGGGATTTGCATGGTGTGTTATCGCTTAAGTGTATTATTTGGTGCCATTGAGGAGCATTAAGCAGAAGGAATGCCATTTATAGTAATTTTTTTCGTTTATTTTTTCGCTCCTGTCACATTTTTACTCACTGTGGACTCATTTTTCACTGCACATATTAAGTCATTTACCTCTATGGAAACAGAACAACCATGGCTAGAAGTGGAGAGAATTCAAAGATGTCTTCTGCACAGTACAACTAAACTATAGCGTCATAAATGATGCTCAAATCTCCTCTATGCTCTGTTTAAACACAGCTATTAGCAAAGAAACCAAACATACAAGACAGCATGAGCAAAGTATGAGCTGTTACAGATCATTTGGGGTTAAAAAGAGACCAAACATTTAAAATAACAGCAGCACAGTGTACAGTACAGTCATGTGTTAACTGCAGCTCTACACAGGACGCCACATAGAGGCCTCAGGGCTTGTTTAAGCCCAGTGGCTCAGAGAGAGACAACCAAAGCAAAGGGCTATAGAGAGCTATAACAACCCAGTGGAGGGCATTATGAGGATACAGGAGTACAAGAGGGGCGCCAGACCACATCGCTACGCCCCCTACGTACCAGGTCTGCTGTAAGATCTGGGAGACAGTTTAAGAGGGACGCCCAAAGTTTATCAAAAACCCAAAAATGGTGTACTTTTGATGGTTTTTATTTTTTAAAGATATCAGATAGTTACCTGATACCAGAAGCCTTTAACTTGGATTTCGGATGGATTCTTTAGAAGATCATCTTTCTTAGATAGTATTTCATCACACTGCTGAATGTAAACTAAAGCTGCTAGAATTGTGTGCAGGGCAGTGTTTTGTATGCAGTGTGAATCCACTGTTCTTGCACGCTTTGGTGGGTTTTCACTTTCAATTTTGTCAACTGCTTGTTCAACCTCTGGCACATTTCTATCACTCATTCACAGAGGACACAACTTCATTGTTAATTCTTTTTAAGTATTTTTGTGCAACCTGTTGGCAGATATCATGTGAGTTCTTGATCTTTTTTTCCCGAGTTTTCTTGCTAAACAGGTGTAGAGTCCAGGGATTAAATCAGATTATAGCAAACAAGGTCTGTCTTTCTGTATTTCATGTACACTTTGAAGAAAGATTTGGATTAATATTGCATCAAAAATATTATAATAGATAACGCTAAATAGAGCTATGCAATGGAGTGAACCACGTCAGAAACAGAAGTGCACAACACAAGCTCCTATTCATCATTTATTTTTGTGGTCACCTACATGTTATTATATCAAAAGAGTCATAGATTATGGAATTGGCTCATATAATTGAACAAGTTTTTAGTCATTACGGTACATGTTTGATAACAGGTAATTCAATCCCAACCTTATATAAAGCTCTTGTCATGCACAGTACATGGGTGATGCAGGTAACAGTTGTAGCTCCAAAGGTGTAAATATCACAGTACAGCTGTGACTCGATGATCCGACACTAAATGTAAAACCTTCTTTTATGTCGGATAGCAAGGCTGTCGGATTGTCAAGACAGAGGTCGAGATACAAGGAGGGCTTGATGCTTGAAGGCTCATTAGTTGTTAATTATTGTTCATAGTTGGTATAATAACTAATAGGGCTGGTCCCAACAGCACTTTCTGCTCTCTGGATATTCAGGCCCAATTAATGATGAATATTCGAATATTCGGCGCGGTCGGGGGGAGACTTCCACCCCGGGGAAGCGCTCTGACGGGGTGGAACTGGCCGGAACGCACAGGCAGTACTTGGCTGCTGATGCCAGTTTAGTTAGCGCTCACACTTCTGTTTCCACCATCGGTGGCGGCGGGGGAGCGGCAGATACACTCCATCGTTACCATCCATGTTCACTTCCACAAACACTGAGCACGCTCGCTGCGTGTGACGTCGTCGTGTCCTCTTCTGTGCATGTGGGACACTTTTGAGTCGTATGAAGTTCACACAGCAGATCACATACAAGTCGCATTTAATTGGAAATGTGAAGGAACTCACAAAAAATCAGTTTTCACAAAAAAATCTGAATTGAGCATTAAGTCCTGCAGTCTGAACGTAGCCAATCTGTCAAATTGTTCAGTCAGATAATACGCCGTTATCCTGATTGGTGACATAAAATGTCATGTCGGAGTCAGAATCCAAGGCTGTCGGGATGTTAAGGCTGTTTTTCATGGTTTCTGTTCGTTTGTCCTAAAAACCTGTCGGATAGCAAGGTTTAAGATTGTTAAGGGTTGGATTATCAACTCATGACTGTATATCAAAAATCATACATTTATCATTAAATACTTTGATTTTTCCTCTCCACCAGTT
>NW_007577765.1:237907-455050 GCF_000690725.1 Stegastes partitus
AGCCCCTGTACATGGGTCACGTCTTAGACTTCACTTCACTTTTACTCGGACACCGTAGCTGCATTCATTGAAACTTGACATCAGAGTTTCAGTAAATGAATCCGACTAGATGGACTTCCAATGTGGCTGTAGCCCCCCTGCCGCCCCGTGGAGGCACCTGAAGGAGATTCAGAAACAGAGGCGTGGGCCTTTAAAGTCACGAAAAAAATGTGTTTTTTTTGGCTACCTGAAATAAAACAACAAACTGCTGCAATACCCAACTTAGAGCAGTCACTGTGACTTTGGAGAGTATATAGTTTGGCTGCTTTTGGGCAAAATGTACATGAAAAAACAGGACACTGATGATGTTTTTGCCAAGACGAGGACTTCTTGAATCCTGCAATACCAAATATGAAACATTAAACATGTCCACTGGCATCGTGTGCGTGGGTGAAGCCAGACAGGAGAAGGTTAGGGGACCAGAGACGTGAGCTTCCTCTGGGAGTTTATGGGATTATAAAAGATACAGCCTTGAATTGGGATGCGACATCTCTCTGACAAACGTCAGAGCCGGAGTAGAGTACCCACTCATGTTTTAAAAATAAAAAGGTTTTTTATAAAAGAACGTCCAAACAGATGTGGGTTATTTCATTTTGTGTTCGAGGAGCAGCTTCTGTTAGCAGTTCTTATGGATGCTTTGGTTGGACTAGAAAATGTAAAGATTCTTGTATATGTGAAGGAAAAACAAGGTTTATGTAACCGTAACAGTAAAAACCAAAGTGTGTAAGCCTGTTCTCTTCTTCCTCCCTCTGTGTCCCTTAAAGATCTTCATCACAGTCAACTGTCTGAGCACAGACTTCTCGTCCCAGAAGGGGGTGAAGGGTCTTCCTCTGATGATCCAGATCGACACGTACAGCTACAACAACCGCAGCAACAAGCCTCTGCACAGAGCCTACTCACAGATCAAGGTCTTCTGCGACAAGGTGACTAATCACCTCCTCTGCATCCTGTGTATCGATCAAGACAAGTCTGGGAGAGCTGCCAGTCGCTTACCTTTAGTTCATTACTGCAGGTTTAAGTCTCTTAACAGGAGACAGAAAAACTGCATGAAGTGGAGAAAAGCTCATCACAGACTGGGATAAGTTTGGGAGTTTAGTTATTGTGCTGATTGTTTTAGAGAATAGTTAATTTTTCTTTAAGATAGATAGATAGATAGATAGATAGATAGATAGATAGATAGATAGATAGATAGATAGATAGATAGATAGATAGATAGATAGATACTCTTTTATTGTTGAGCAGATCTTGCTCTTCATGTGCAAAATTGACAACAATATGTAGAAAAATTGTCCAAATAATTACTAATATTTTACAGTTTTACTATATATATATTTTTTAAATCTTGCTTTTACTTTGAAAGTATTGTTTGAAAGTGGTAAATCTGAAGCGATATCACTCAGTTTACAGTTCCTCATCCACCGTGAAATGATACCAAACATGTGAGCAGGATGAATTACATTAGAAACTGTAAAGTATCGCTGCAGTCACGACTTCTTTCACATTTTCTGGAGAGAAAAATGAAACAACCCAAAGTCTTAAAGTTGAACTAATTTTGCAGATTTGAATGTGCATTGATGTGTTGCCAGTTGTTAACTAGATTTGTCTCCACATGACGATAATGTGAAGTCTTTAAGCTTTTATCATAAGTGTTTCTTATGTGTTTTAAGCTGCAAAGACTGAGCAGTGAAAATGCTCAGGCTTGAACTGTCAGCGTGTTAAAGAGTGAAGCGTGCCGACCTGCAGGTGGAAAAGCAGCTAAACCATGACATGAGTCTTCCCTCTAGTGGACAGTTCACAGCGATCCTCAAACACACCTGAACAGCTTATTTCTATTGATGGAAACTGATCTGCTTCTGAGCTCTGTGCCTTATTTTTTCTTCAGGGAGCAGAGAGGAAAATAAGGGATGAAGAAAGAAAACTGTTCCGCAAGAAGTCGAAAGGTTTGAGCTGCACGAGAACTCACTTAGTTTTAAAATAAGTAGGAGATTACAGCACGTTAAATATGCCTGTTTTTCGTTTTAATCTGTGTCCAGGGAAAGATGGCGGTGTTGGGGTGATCACCGTCCCTAAGAAATCGGACACCACCTATTTCAAGACCCTGACCGACTTGGAGGCTCAGCCCGTCCTCTTCATCCCCGACGTTCACTTTGGCAACCTGCAGCGGGCCGGACAGGTACATCATCTTCTTTTTAAACAAAGCCTGTTGGCTATCGCTCCATCTGCAGCAAATGCAGCTTCTGAAGAGCCTTTTTTCTGCTGCCGTCTGCTTCTGTTTAACCACATCTCGGAGGCATATAAAGGCACTTTTTGCTGCACTACATTTATCTGAGAGAAAATCGCATAAATCAGATGACATGTGCGTCTTTTTCATCACTGATTCGCCACCAGGAGGTACTTACGTAGTAACCACACTACAGAACAAAAAAAGTGAAATTACAAATTTAAGAATTGAGTGGACCTGAACAGATATGAGCAAAAAAAACCAAAACGTACTATTTAATTTAAGATAATGGACAAGTTAGAAGTGCAAGAACAAAAATAGATAAGTCATGGTGAAAAGGTGAATGAAGAGTTGAAATAGGTATATAAGAGTATGACTGACAATTTAAACAAAGCATGGAGTAACAGTTGAAGGTGTAAAAGTGAACGAACACTAAACACAGAAAGCAAAAAGTTTGGATTAACAAGTGAAAATTATTAGCTAAAAGTATGAGTAAACAGTTCTAATTGTTGAAGACCAACAGGGAGGGATCACTGTTATAATATAAATTAATGAGGAAATAGCTCTGAGCAAAGTAAACGTTACCTGGAAGGACAGAAATAACATCTCACCACCGCTGTGGTACCATCTATTATTCAAATACGTTTTAACAGGTAAGCAGAGCGCAAGAGAAAACAATCACAAAGACTCCGATATATGCAGGAGCCCATTTTATAATACTGCCTTACTACCTGTGTAACATGAACCATCCATCCATCCATTATCTATACACCGCTTAATCCTCACTAGGGTCGTGGGGGGCTGGAGTCTAACAGGGCTACACTTAGAGACAGACAACCAAGCACACTCACATTCACACCTACAGATATTTAGAATCACCAAGTAACTTCAACATGTTTTTGGACCTTGTGGGAGGAAGCCGTAGAACCTGGAGAGAACCCACGCTGCACATGGAGAACATGCAAACTCCACACAGAAAGATCCTCACCGGCACGCGGACCGGTGACCTTCTAGCTGCGAGGCAACAGTGCTAACCACTGATCCACCTTGCAGCCCTAACATGAGCCATGCTATATGGATAAAAAACATCCTCACCCAAGTAGCTATTCAGACTCCTAACATATGCCAACCTATATGTTACTAATGTTATTTGTACCAACAAAAAGAACAAAAACCTGCCATAAACTCCGACATGTTACATGGATAAAAAACTACTTTGGCACGATCCACTTTTATATAATTGTTAAATAAAGTCATTTAAACTCAGATCAAATGAACACGAAAGCATGTGTTGATGAAGGTGAACCACTGCTTTAAATACCTTGCTTACAGATAAATGCATTAATATTAAAAATCTAATCGTGTAATAAAAAGGGCTGCAAGGTGGCTCAGTGGTTAGCGCTGTTGCCTCACAGCAAGAAAGTCACCGTTCACGTCCCGGTGAGGACACCCGGGATCTTTCTGCGTGGAGTCTCCATGTTCTCCCCGTGCAGCGTGGGTTCTCTCCGGGTTCTCCAGCTTCCTCCCACAAGGTCCAAAAACATGTTGAGGTTAATTGGTGATTCTAAATTGTCCGTAGGTGTGAATGTGAGTGTGCTTGGTTGTCTGTCTCTAAGTGTAGCCCTGTGATAGACTGGTGACCTGTCCAGGTGTCCCCCCTGGGATAGACTCCAGCCCCCCACGACCCTAGTGAGGATTAGGCAGTGTATAGATGATGGATGTAATAATAACATTTTGCTATTTTTCACAATGTAATACAGTATTTTTATGCTGTTACAACCTAAAAGTTGTATTCATGCTACTGTTCCAGTGCAGCAGGTCGTACTGACATGACCCAGAACGCGACGTGACTCAAATCATTCGCTTTGAATGAATTTATTAAATATTATCTCGTAATATTACGCTCAGTGTTTTTATCTGTGCATGAATCTCAACATTCCCACTCACACTTAATGCTCCATTTTCTAGGTGTTTACCTTCAACACAGAGGAGATCGAGAGAGAAGGGTGAGTACGAGCATTTCCATCCCCATCATACAAATATGAGGCATGCAAATGACGGCAGGTCGAGACCTCACGCAGAGGAAGCCAACGTCGCCACAATGCAAACAGAACGCATACAAATGGAGCGTGACGTGTTGTTGGCTTTCAGGAGCGTGCTGGTGAAGAGGATGTTCAGGCCGTCGGATGAAGATCTGTGTCCGTCGCCTCACAAACAGATCAAAGAGGAGACGCACAAGAGAGGTACGAGACGCTTCCTGCTTCGTGTTGGTGTTTTTGAGCCGGTTCAGGGAAGGAGAGCTGAGAAATATGAAATCAGGGAATGCAAACCAAACATTTCTGATCATTTACTACGTTATTTATAACAAATCAGGGGACACAGTCGGTCCAGATCCCAGGCCTTTTGTTTCCCCGTTAGAAAACACGATTCATGCCACATCGCAATTTAATATTCGACTAATTATTCACTTCATTCATCCCACAAAAACACCAACCCCATCCTATTTGTGACTTCTCAGATGTGAGTTGCTCGTCTATTTCAGATCACTGCAAATTAGGTCAGCAGCTTTGATTTTCCTCGTCAGCTGATCTGCTGTACGTCGACGGAGCGACCTCTCCTACATTTTAGCCGCTCTGGAGCCGCACACATGCTTACATTTTAGTTTTTCTCCACACTTCAAGGAATTCTGAGACTAAAAACATCATTCACGGCCGTGTTCACGTAATAGTCTCCCTTGCAAGGTCCACTGAGTCACACCATCTTCCTTAGCAACCGCCTTGTTGTGAGGAAAGTGTATGTTTCCGATTTCTAATTCATTATTTACATTAAAAACATCCCAACAAAAATAGCCCAAGGTTATTTCTTCAAATTGTTTGTTATGTCCAAACAACAAACCCCAAATGCGAGGGAGAAAAAAGCACCGTTGGCATTAAATAACCAACAGGAAAAGGGATTTTAGTGCTGCCAAATTAAAGTAATAATGTGTACGTATCTCTATCAGTGTATAGACGAAACACAGGCATATATTAGAAGTATACTTTGTGATTATATAAAGTAAAGGTCTGCCCTCCTTGCTCCTGCAGTGTTGTTGTATGTAAGAAAGGAGTCGGACGAGGTGTTTGACGCTCTGATGCTGAAGTCTCCCACGCTCAGAGGCCTGATGGACGCGGTGAGTGATGCCTCCTCTGTTTGCATGTGAGAACGATGTCAAAGGCACAGTTTGAGCGAGCACCTGTTCACAAACCGCTTTCACTCGTCAGATCTCAGAGAAGTACGGCGTGCCCACGGAGAGGATAGCCAAAGTGTACAAGAAAAGTAAAAAAGGGTGAGCGAGGAAACACGCCGCAATGTTATTTGCTTAATTGGAGCTTTTTGCATGTGTATGTATGACTCCAAACTGTTTTGCATCAGCATCCTGGTGAACATGGACGACAACATCATCGAGCACTACTCCAACGAAGACACCTTCATCCTCAGCATCGAGAGCTACGCCGACGCCTACAAGGTCATGCTGACGGAGATCTGACGGCTCGACCTGAGAGAGACTGCGGGAAAAAAGTCAAATGGGACGCTGAAGTCTGGCGAGACAGTCCACTGGTGGAATTGCACCGACGCTCCGAGGTCAGCGTCGATGCACCCCGATCCCTCTCCAACACTGTTACACTATGAGGCCAGTCGAATGGAGGACATAAATAAAGGACGTTCTTATGGACTAGTTTTACTGTACTCATCCTCTAAGTTGTGAGGTGAACTGACGAACCACAGATCCTCCATTTTCACTGAATATTTTTATTGTATAAAAGAATTTGTATGTTTATTCTCACTTTGTACAGACTTGTGTATTTTTTTTTTTTTTGCCAAATACCACATCAGGAGTAGCTGAACTAAACACCTGATGTCCTGTATGTAGCCGCAGCTTGAATTAGTCAAAGTAACTTAGCAGCTTTTCTTTGCATGCCAGCTTTTGTTTTTTATTTTAGTTGTAATATTATTTATTAACACTTTAATATTTTTTTGCATTTCTTTTAGCAGTTTATCCAAGAATTTCAAGTACTTTAATGCATTTCAGTGCCCTTATCCCACCCCTTAAAGAGTACTCAAGGAGTTTTAAAATTGCTCGTCCCTTATCTTTCAGCCATATTGTAATATTTACTAGTAAAGAAATAGATTAATATGTGAGGCCTTACGTGAGATGACTCAGAAATACTGTCAACAACATCTCATGGGAGACAAGTGGTACTCTGTTGTTGTCTCTTGTTTGAATGTGTTGAAAATTAATAAAGATGTAAACATAGAGATGTCTTTTTTTTTTTGAAAACTGTGAGAGGCTGAAGGTTCCTTTGAGCTAAATGCTAACTTACATGCTACCATGGTCCCAACAACAACGCTAACATATTGATGTATGGTGACTTAAAAAGGCAAACCAAAGTAACTAAAGAGTTAAACATTAAAATAGTCAAGCTCTTTGACGAAGTAATTAACATAAAGGAGGCTGCAATGTGCGTTTTAAGCCACCAAATAACTAGCTGACCTGAAATGGCAGACTTGCAAACTTGTTTAGCTTTTTATTTCGTCATTTGATATTTATTTGTGTTTTCCAATTAGAAAAAGAGCTCAGAAAAACATTTGCTTTACCTAAATTTAGCTTTTGCTACGGTTCGCAGTGGCTTTCTGCTCCCCAGTTAGCTTTTACTTGATATAGTATTAGTACTCACTTAGCTTCTTCTGTCAATTTACATTCAGATATTTGCACCCAATTTCATAGCAATTTGTCCCGTTATAACCACCAATATGACCTGCATTGTGGTATATGCACAGAAGTTCATGACAAACCATTAAATAATTGAAATATTTCAGTCTTCTGGCCAACATCGTCTTTCCTGCCTTATTGCTAACATGGTAAATTAAATATGTATTCACTACATGCTAAATTACATCAATATATAGATTAAAAAAAAAAAAAAAGAATTAGGCATTTTCCCATTTTGTCTTTATTTGAATAACAAAATGGACATCCTACACAGAACACATAATGCAAGTTAACAATACAAAATCTACAAAATGATACAGTGACAAAGGTTTTTTTTTTTTGTTTGTTCGACAGGTAGCAACTGTACAGTATAAATGGATGCAATACTGTGTTTTTTTTCCTTTGTATTTAATTCATCTATATTTGGCACTTGACCACAACATGCTATTGAAATGTAATGTGGGACTGAAGTACCTGAAATTGAAATGTGCAGAAGCCTGGAGAATTAATCACAGCTGTATTTTTTTTTTTTTTCACCCCAAAGTCACATTTATCCACCACAATATCTCATGTTGTTTTCAAATCAGCAGGGACAGGCAGGTGTAAATTAATGCGGATGTAAGCGGCGGAGAGCTATCTGTAAATCCTGCAAAAAAACACAGCGAGGCCTGGTGGACACCTCGCAACCGACGTCAGTGCGTTAACCTGTCAGTTAAGTGTGTGTTATAGTTAGAAAAAATATCTGTAACTGTCATGGTAGCATTCAAAAACTGACTAGCTGTAGTCAATATTAGTTGCAGATGCGAACAAAAGTGCACATTTAGGAGAACAATGTTAGATTATTGGTGCACTACAGTTTGAAGGACTGCTTAAAGATCGATGCACAGTACAGGAGAAACTTGCCAATGTTTACGTTCTTGCCAGCGGGGGGAGATCGGAATCAAACCGTCGTTATTTTCTAATCCCTAAATAAACTAAATGCAGTAGATGATATCCAAAGCTGAATGCATAGCAGTATGTGTGGTCCTCTCCTTTGTTTTAACATCTAGTATAAATATGAGTGAATATACTGTACAACTTTCTTTCATATCATTATTCGTCAAGTAAAAGAAAAATAAAATGTTTATCGTCACATTCCAATAATTTATACGTCAAAAATTTTTACAGTGAATCTCTTCCGTTGCAGCAAAACGCCGCAACGTTATCACGGAGTAGAAGAATATATAAGTACATACTATATATTCATATAACATCTAGCTTCTTTTTTTTCTTTTTTCCTTATACACTTGTTCAAGAAAGAGAGTCACAGCTCGGTTTATATGCATATGTCAAGTTCATGTATATGTGAGTAAAATGTGAATGTGTGTGCTTCTGTGTCAGTGTGTTTGTGGGTTGAACTTGGCATAAAAAGTCACTTTCAAAAGAACAGATGTTTGTAATCTGTAGTCAGAATATTCCCCTTCATCTAGAAGTCTTGAGTCAGTTTTGGTTCATTGTAACATTCCTCCAAAATATGTATTTAAAAAAAATAAAACAACAATAAAGGAAAAAAAAAAAAAACTTCTTTCATCCCTTCTAAAATTCGCTTTTGGTTAAAAACTACAATTCCCAGATCTTCCGTCTACGTAGCCATACTGCAGCTGAGAACACTTGTAGTCCCAGATTCATATACTTCATTTCTTCCAGTGTTAATGTGGAGTTAAGATTTCAATACTTAGCAAAAATCTGTGCGTCTTCCAGAAACAACCCGAGTCGGTTGCGCAGGACGGCACGATTCCCTTCAGATCGGGAATTGTGCTTTTAAAAAGTGACAAATAAAAGGAATAAAAACAAAAAAGCGAACTTGGATTCAGCTCAACGTACCGCATGAATGTGCTGGATTATCCTCGCTGACAGAGAGAGCACAGCTTGGATTCGGTGTTTAACAAGTCTCTGATGGGATGCCGGTCCGCTGACCACTTAGATTCGTACCGTACACGAGAGCCGTGTTTGTCTGGAGCTTTTGACCAGGCATAGAGGCGCATGAACACTGTGTGCACGTCTAAAGGATTATATATGCGTCAGGCTTCGGTATTTGTCGTATGTACAGCTGCGTGTTGTCTATGTGTGTGTTCATGTGCCTTTATAGCTCAAGATATCAAAAAAATCTCAGGCGGGTCAGAAGGGAGAGATTTTGAAAATGTGTTGAATTGATCAAGTGTGGAAAAGTCCAGTTTTCTACTGTCCAGCACTGCTGGGATCACACTGAAGCAGTCGCACGATGGAGGGGTCGTTCTTTGCTCCTTCCACAAACTCCTCCAGGGACAGTTTGCCTGAAAGACAGATTAGAGTTTAATGAGCACGTGTCTTGTTTGTTTGTTGCAGCAAAGTTAAAATATCAAGATTTTCAGAGCAACATTATTTCGGCTAATTAATAAAGTCAAATATGCTAATAAGCGTCGTTAAGTGAGTTTTCTTTTTAGCCGGTTTAGCTGCAGACACTGAGCAGTGCAGCAGGAGAGTGCAAATGGGTTTGTTAGTATCAAACGAGGATCCTTCAGCAAAAGTCTTAATTAACTTTCCGACGGTCCTTGAACTAATCACGTGTGACTTGTGGTTTAGTCAGGAAAAACAATCACATCTCTGGTAAAACATCTCTAGTATGTAGAGGCTAGTGACAGAAAAATGTTGTACATGTTGGCTCCGGGTTTAAAAAAACAAAAAAAAAAAGCTAATTTTCTGCTCTGTTTCGTTTTTTTTTAAAAATTCAATGTATGGCGTTGCAAGGCTGCACAAAAGACAGTCTGATTTGTCTCTTTTTCTAGGTCTGATTGTGCTGACTTTAAACCGACATGCAGGATGTTATTCTGCAATAAAAACTGCCTAAAGTTCTGAGGGTTAAAGAAGAAAAAAAAAAAGAATGTCTCACCATCTCTATTTGTGTCCATCTGCCTGAAGATCTTGTCTGTGCGCTTCTCAGGTGTGGATTCGTCCTCAGGCATCTTCATCACCGAGGAAACCATCTTGTAAATGGCCTGAAGACAGAAGGAGAGAAATAAACACTTGTTAAAACGTAGAAATTAAAGCTTTTACATCCCTGACGGAATAACCGTTACCTTAAAGTTCTTCTTTGCCAATTTAACCTTGAGTTAATTTAATACGTCACAAACGGTTGACATCTCAGTTTCTTTAAGCGACACACAACACCAGTGATAAAGACGACCACAGAAAGTGTGCGTCCAGTCCGATGACACCCAGAAAGCACAACCGCAAAGTGCAGGAAACGTCTCTGTGACTTATCAATCAATTTATTTCTGTTGGGAGGAAGAGCGATAAAAGATTCCTTTCATTTATTTTTGGCTGTGCTGCCTGACGTGAGTGTAAAGAAGCAAACAGGAAGTATTCATGTCAAAAAGATGTAGTTTTTTAAATAGATGATGAACCTAAAAAGTTTTGTCCATATTGTTCAGGTCTGAGAAATTTAAAGCAGAAGCAATTTTCCAATAAATACAACTTTTACTGCTTTATTCCTACACGACAGCTCCTTTTACTTAAACCATAAAACATGAGATGGGACAACAGACGCTGGTGCTCTGGACAATATGTCAACCTGATATCTGAGAACAGAGACACTACGACACTTGACTGTCTTCATTCTTCTCAGTTCATTCCAACAATCTTTCTGAGAGTCGACGTAACTGCAGAACAAGTGACACAGTAATGAGAACTTTGTCAGATCATCTGTCTGAGCAGCAGAGCAGCTGTGATCTCACACACCACACGGATACCGATTAAGGTATCAGTTATTTTCATCATTCGACATTTAGTTTGTGTTTTTTAGATTTTTAATTAATCCTCTTAATCTCTAAAATAAACGAAGATAACTTTAGAAAAGGGCGTCATAACATGCAGTTCGAGGAGAGTTTTATACGTTTCTGCTTAATTGCTTGGTATTTTTTTCACTGTGTACCATTATTAAGAACAAACTCAATCAGTTAGAAGGTTTCTTTTCTTGTCAGACAGCGAGTTATTAAGGAAGGAGCTGTTTTACCTTTTTGAAGTGTTTCGACTGTCAAGAAGTCGGATGACGTTTCTGAGGAAGACTGAAGTGACAGTCGCAACATGTCAAGAAGGTAAAACAGCTCCTTTCTAAATAACTCACCGTCTGATATGAAAAGAAACCATCCATCCATTATCTATACATCGCTTAATCCTCACTAGGGTCGTGGGGGGCTGGAGTCTATCCCAGCTGACTCAGGGTGAAGACAGGTTCACCTGGACAGGTCACCAGTCTATCACAGGGCTACACTTAGAGACAGACAACCAAGCACACTCACATTCACACCTACTGACAATTTAGAATCACCAATTAACCTCAACATGTTTTTGGACTGTGTGGGAGGAAGCCGGAGAACCCATGCTGCATGGGGAGAACATGCAAACTCCACGCAGAAAGATCAGTGACCTTCTAGCTGCGAGGCGACGGTGCTGACAACCGAGCCACCTTGCAGCAGAAAAGAAACCTTCTATCTAAAATCAGACTAAACAAAATGAGCCTAATCACGCTAAACTCACTAATATTTTGGATTTGATTTCTTGTTGCTACCATCAGAACGGGCGTACAGGGCGCCACCTCGGTGGACTTCCTGTGCCCAGAGATCCGTCGCACCCTCCATTACAGCTCTGGGAAACAACTCTGGGGTGAATTGAGGTTTGTGCTGCTGGGATTTTGTCGCGGTTTTGATTGTTTATGATGCTGTTTTGAGGCATTTTGTTGTTAAATGTCTGTCTAATTGTCTTTTCTGTTGCGGTTGAATACATCTGACAGCTGCCACCGACACAAAGAGAATTTCCGAAAGGACGATAAACAAGACTGAGTAATTCTACAGGCCGTAATAAAAAAAATAATGTGGGAGGAAATTAGATGATTAAAACTGAGAGAAAACAAATCAATCAATCATTAACGCAATTTATCAGGAAAAATTGCCTCAAGCATTTTCTAGTTTCTGAAAGGATTCGCTCCGGTTCTCTTTTTGACTCCGCTGTAAAATGGATGCGGTTATTTCGTTAAAACTTAAAAACAATTTAAAAGAATAAATAAATGATCAATGCATGACTCAATACTGAAAATATTCACATGCTGTGGCCCTGTATTGTGTAGTTCTTTTAATGCATCTCTACACACAAACACTTTCTCCCTTTACGCTATAAATAACGAACACTGATTTGGAGAATGGGATTACTTATTCTTTGGCACTCTGCACAGTTTAGCAGCACGACGTGTGATGTAACGACATGTGTACGGGATTGCTGGGCGGTGTGTGTGTGTGTGTGTGTGTGTGTGTGTCTGTGAGTGTGAGACGCTAAGACAAAAGTCTAAAGCTTTTATCCAATAAGCTGAGGCGCAGCGTTTGTTGTAAAGTACCGACGGGGGGGACGGCTCTTCCTAAAAACTGCGCAGCTGCTGAATGTAGTGCTGAGTCAATGAGGATTAAAGGAGGACCGCTCCCTTCTAGAAATACACCGCGGACGAGTCTTTTTTAGAGACGTCTGAGGACCAGTGAGGAACTGCTGGTTTCTAAAATTACACCGCGGCTGGTTTCCCTGCTGTGGGCGGTCAAATGGTGCAGAACGCAGAAGCAGATGGATATATGATGTAGCAGCTGGGATGGACGGCTGAGCAAAACGCTGCTCCACTGCAGGAGTAGTTTTAGGACCAGATAGGAGATACCATGGTGGCATGCAACTTCTACTACAACACTGAGGGTTATATAAGCCAGAGAAGGAAGTCTGAATGGTAGAGAGAACAGAGGGGAGCAAAACAAACCTACCGTTACAATCTCCAGCATCTCTGCCTTGCTGATGTACCCGTTCCCATCCAGGTCGTACATGCTGAACGCCCACTTCAGCTTCTGGTCCAGCCGGCCGCGAGAGGTGACGCTCAGGGCGATGATGAACTCCCTGAAGTCTATGGTGCCGTCTCCGTTGGCGTCGAACGTGCGGAAGACGTGCTCGGCGAACTTGGAGGCGTCGCCGTAAGGGAAGAAGTTGGCGTAGATCTTCTTGAACTCCTCCATGGACAGGGCGCCGCTGGGGCAGTCCCGCAAGAAGCCCTTGTACCACTCGGTGATCTCATGCTCGGTGAAGTCCGTGTTCTCCACCAGGTCCTGCATGACGTCGGGACGGAGCTTGCTGTTCTGTTTGCCCATGGTTGCTGATTTGACTGAGGCTGCGGTTGATGTGAGGGCAGCGGCGCTTTAGATTGCTGACAGCGGGAAAGGGAAGACAGAGAGAGACAGAAAAAGGTTGTTAAAAATAATCTGAAATGACCTTGAGCCTTTTTGATGTGAGGGGAAGAGGGAAGGAGGAGAGAAGAGATGAAATGGTAACAATTAACAGTCTCAATGCATTGTCACACATTAAAAAAAAAACTTGTAAAGGTAGTAGTTTAACTCTCCACCCCAACATCTACCAGCACGTTTACCAAAGACAGAAAATGCTATAAAAAGAGAGAATGCTCAGATTTTCAATAAAAACGGTCCTTGAACGATTCATCTGTGAAGTTTTGTTAACAAAAATGATCCAAATCTTGGTCTAAAGTCGTGATATTTCATCCAAACCACTTTACTCTACAATTAAAAGTTTGCCAAAGATAAACCATTTGCATTAACTAGATTCTGGAAAAAACAAAAAAAAAATTTTTTAAAAATCGTCTCTCCTTGTCACAACCATTCATGGACTCTTTAGTCACCAATCAGATATGTAGGTAAGCAGAATATCTATGGTATGTACAGTATATATAACTTTTTTCCTTCCTTCTTCCTTTCTAAGTAACCTCATTCTAACTTTGTTATACTCCAAGAAAGATATTTAGGAGTTCTGCCTGCTTCCACTCATGGCTTTGCTGTTTCTATAGATGCTGCAGGAGCAAAAAAAAAATGTCCAGAAACTTCTTGGGGTTCAGATGAATAAACCTGCAGTAACTGTGTTTGTGTTTTTGGGGGGCAGCACTGACACCAGCAATTACATGAAGCTGATACGCTGAAGCGAGGAGCAAACAGTTGCTATCACACATCCACTACACACAAAGGAACATTATCATTCATTTGGAGTTCCCCAGACAAATCTAAGTCCAATATTCACGAGCTGTTTTGGTCACTAACTCACAACAGAAACATGTTGTTCTTCAGCTCTAAATGTGTCGCTGTGTTCTGCGGCTAATTGCTGATTGTGTGTGTCTGCTGTGCAGGCGGTGTGCAGTGTTTATCAGAGCTCTGTCTGAGAGGCTGCTGGAGAGTGGAGCTATTGCTTGGGGAGTTTTGGGATGTCATAGTACCCTATTATTATGTTTACTTGAGCTGCTAATGTCGCAGTGTTGCTCACACAAAGAACTGAGAAATGTTACCCTGAATATGTGCAGAAACACCCCCCCTCATCTCGCACAAGCTAAACATATTAAGTTTCCTTTGCATGATCTGTTAAATGAATCACATGCTCTTATCTTGTTCATTGAGTTTGTTGTTAGGCAACAAATGCGAATAAAAGATATCATAAAAGATATGCCAGTAGTGTACCAGATAAAAAAAGAAAAGCAGAGATAAGTTCAGCGTGTGGTCTCCTACACATGCACAGCCAGGTTCAGGCTGCCACGCACCTGCAGCACGAGACCACCGAATGTGTTCATGGTGCACGACTACTACCGAAGCACAACCACACCTGCTGATAAGCCCGTGCATGCCAAAATGCCTGTGCATGCATCTCTGCAGAGGCAGCATCCATTTCCTGCAGGAACTCTGAGGCTCATTTGTCGATGCACACATCAACATCCTCTGTATTTACCAGATAAGACGGTTTATTGACCTGGTTTGGCTTTTGCAAAGTATTTGATAGTAGTTTGTGTCTGAAGCTGGGATTATAGCTGAAAAACCAAAGGCTCCAACATGCAATCGACAGTCATCCGGTCAGTAGTTTGTTGCAGAAAGTAAACCGGGAGTTTTAAAACTCAACAAGCGCATCATCTAACCTTGCAGCTAATGTGCTTAGCACCCTCCCCTGTCAGGCGGCTAGCTGCTGAGCTCTGCACCGCTAAAGGCAAGAGGGAAGCTGTAAAAAGCTTAGCCAAGGATAATGACAGATAAAATCAGCAAGGTCAGGTCAGGCCAAAGTAAATCACCGTAAAATTAGATGGTTTAGGAAATGGAAATAAACACTTATCGCCTCCTTGATCACCGTCAGTGTTTTGTCTAATGACCCCAAATCAGAATGTATAAAACAGGTGAGTTCAGAAAAGGTACAGAAACAAACACGTTAATTAAAATCTCACAAAAACTAGGAGCTAAATTTAGTCTAAGCCCTTGTGTAAGGTATTGTAGGATCCTCATACCAAACCTGTAACACTCACACAGGTACAGTATTACATTTCCAGCTTATAAATGTGCATACAGTTAGTGAAGCGTCCCTTTAGCTTTGTCTTTACATCTGTTCATTTAGCTGATCTATTAATTGATTAAGGCTAAGTGAGAAAGAGTTTCCACTGTGTTTACTTCCAAGTGTGTGCCTCAGTGGAAATATGCTTATCGGACTAATGAGAATGAATTTGGGATTAATTAAAACGGCTGCTTCAGAAATAAACTCAAAAGAAAGTCAACAAAAAAACACACGAGCAGCAGAAAAATGGAGCTACTGGTCATCGATTCGTTTAGCTTTGGCTTAGTTTTTGCATTTTAAGTGAAGCTGAATTGTGAGAAAGTGCATCCAGCTGGAATTAAACAATCAACATTTTCATTAGTTTTGTTAAATGCCATTTGTAAGAGAGCCCCGTCTTGGTCTCCCTTTATTTCAGTATCACTCCCGCTCCATAAACAGGCGGCTATAATCCTTTAATTAACTCTGAGTAAACAATGAGCTCGAGCAGCCACCTCCGATGAGCCCCCTGCTGTTACCAATAGTTCTCCTCAATGCAGCAGCAGCAGCGGGAGGACGAGATTAACACCTGTTTACATACTCATCACTCGTGGAACAAAACACATCAGCAGCGGCGCAGCATGGGGTGCCGTGTCAACCGCTGATACACGGACCTGAAATGCTTTTAAATTAGACGAGGGGCAAACAGTCTGCACCTGAGAGGGATAATTCATACAGACAGACAGGGGGGCTAATTAAGAAGCTGAGACCCGTATGTATCTGTTCATGAACCTATTAAAAGGCATTTACTAATCTGACACCTGAAACATTAGCCTTCCTCCCAGGGCTGTGACGGTATGTGCAGGTAGACTGAGGCGCCGTTCACTTTGCAGTTGCACCTGTTAATCTTGGAAAGCACAAGTGGAACAAAAATATTGATTGTGTAGCTTAGTGGACGGGATCTTTATGAAGGTTATTCATCAAACATTGCATTTCCTGTGACAACACATCAAAATATCAGCTCTAAAATGAAGTCCAGAGGCCTTTTTGCATCGACACTTTGACTCACAGGTGGGATAATCACAGCCGCATCCCGCTGAGGAGACCTTCTGCTTTTGTGCAAGATGGTTCACTATGACAGCTTCCTGACACACGTAATGGAACTAAACCATCACTCAACTACATACGGTCCTTGAACTGCTCATCTGGGACATGCTGTTTGGACGGATGGGGGGAAAAAAAATCAATCATTAATAAAAGAAATTTACTTTATTCTACATGTCTCATATAAAACTGTGCTAAAAAATAAAAACCGGTTGCTTTAATGGCCAATTGTTATACATCTATAACATGTAGAGGAACCTTATTTTGCAGTACTGGCAACACCAGTGGGTTTGGAAAACATTTGACATGTTGATTGCAGGTTTTTTTTCTCCATTTTGAAAAATAAATAATAAAAGAAATTCAGCTTTCAAATGTCATAACTTTATTACACTGCTGACATTTTGGAGTTCTCAGATGTGTAAATTCTTGTATATATTTATTATCTTATTTTATTTTTATTTCTAGAGTTATTTTACTTTATTTCTTATTTTTTTATTGCTCATTCCCAGGGCAACACCAACAGCTGATACCAACTCCTTGTATGTTGTACTTGGCCATTAAAGCTGATTCTGAACTCACAGTGAATAATGATGTGACAGGAGCGAAGAAAAATGCTCAGAAAACTTCTTGAAGTCTAAAAGGTCATGAGCCTGAGCAGAGGTCCAACCAGCTAATACCCCAGCACACCTCTGTGGGTCTCAGGTGCCAAAAATGAATTGCTCATTGTGAAGAATGATGGTTATTACACAGTAATGAACGCCAGTGTTTAAAAATTACATCTGCAGTACGTCAGTTAAGGTACTAGCTTATCAGGGAGGCTGAATTTGTTACTCGTTCGATCAGATATGCCAGAAAAGAAGCTATGATGCTGCAGGACGCATCAAAAATAAAAACGAGACACCCGGTTACTTTAACATGAGTGCAGGGATATCGAGCTCTTTTAAAAAACATGATTTGTGAAATTCATTGGATACTAATTCAATTTTCACGATGCATTTGTATTTTTTGCACCTTCATCACCACAGATCATGAGTAAATCAGGCTATTATTGATACATGATTCATGCAGAAGGGTGACTCATCACGGAGTCGCTTTAATAAAGAAGCCAGCATGCACGCTGGCATTAAAGCGCAGCAGCACAATATCCAAAACTTTAACTCGATTATCAGAAAAAAAACTTCTAAATGCCAAGTGGCCGCGACACAAAAGGACAAACCTACAATTTGTGCTACTAAAAGCAGGTGGCAGCAGCTACTTTTCAGACCCTTTCTTACTCATTGTTTATATTTTTATCAATAGGAACAGTGATGAATAAAAACAGAAGTGCTTTATAAATGTTGTATCTGTCATTTTTGATGATGAAAAAGAGAAAAGAAAAACCTCCCAGTGCAGTTCGCTCACTGCTTCAGATTACACAAGAAGTAAATGAGTGAGGAAGAAGAGTAGAACCTGCATCAATCTACTGTAGGGTTGGGAAAATATAATACGAAACACCTACAATGATGTGAATTTGTCAACCATCAGAGCTTTTCAAACCAGTTTACATCTTTGGAAATGCTACAAACTACTGAGCATCATAGGGCTACATAAGAGATGTGATAAAAAAATAGAGATTAGTATGTTTTTTATCTATAAATGGTTGCTTCACTGAATTTTCATAAACTATATCAATATATTTTATATAAACTCCTCACGGCAAATAAGAGTTTGGCTGTTACCGAGTTAGTATTAAAAAAAAAAATCATTTTAAAGACAGTGGCTAATGACACTTGTGATGTTTTAATTTTATCCCTGATCCCTGAGCAAACCAAGCTCTGTCGTAGGTGGACATCCTTACATCATCCATAAATTATTACATCTTAAAGGCACATCTTGCTGAGAATCACAAGCAAACGGCTTCTTCAGTTTCTCTCGGATCGATCTTTGGTTCCGTTTAAGCCTTTTCTCGTCCGCTTTAAACCGAGCTTTATGAAACATTTTCATTCCTTTCATTGTCTGACGCACCGAATGGAACCGCCACATCTGCATTTTAATTGCTTAATGGATTGTGGCGGGTTTCCATAATTGTTGAGGCTCCGTAGTCATGGCGACTGACTACGCCATCGCTCTTGTTTATGTCAGCGAGTGGGCCCGTATGACTTCACGTAGCGCCTTGGAGTCACAATAGAACTAATTGCACTTTCTTCGAGGACTGACGGCGTGTTCAATCGTTTGCTTTTTGCCGCGGTCCTCGTCACGCCGCCTCCCTCCAGCCACAGTGTTTCCACATTAATATGGAGGAACCGAGCCGACGAAAAATGTCTCTCTCCTCATTAATCTAAACGAGGGGCAGAAGGTTAATTAGTGTTGTTCTTAATGGCTTTACATAAACAACAACAGAACAGGGCTTACTGGAATAATTAGCAATTTGACAGTTTAAATATGTTTGTGTATTGTGAAAATTACTGTTACTATCAATTCAATGATGATATCTAAATGACTGTTTGGTCTGAATAATGAAATCAAACAGTGGAAACATGCTCTAAAACTTAAAGAAATTTAATTTACAGTGATTTACAACAGAGAAAAGCTGCAAATTTCACATTTTAAAGATAGAATCAGACGATGTTTGTTGCATTTTACTTAATAAATGCATTTACATGTATGCATTTTGACTTAAAATAACATTACTATCTTCTGATTTACCTGGATTTATGTTGTTGTTGTTTTTTTAACTTAACTTCAAATAACTGTAAAACATGTTTTTTTTAACTGATGTTGCAGAAAAATGTTTGCCTACTTCTGATTATACGGTTAACTGATGAACAAAAATTTAAACAGGCAATTATTTCATTTATTAATTAACCATTTCAAAGGGAGTTTTTCGCAAAAATGCAGAATATTTCCCTGTTATATGCTTTTCTTTGTCATACAGTTAATGGCTGTAAATCTGTGTTTTTATATAAAGTTGGACAAAATAAAATATCTCAATAAATCATCTTGCTCTTTGGGAAATTATAATCTAAAACTTTTGCACATTTAGTGGAAAAACAAAACAATAGGTGACAGTTTAAGTGATAATTAAAATAATTGTTGGTTTCAGTTTTGCACCGATCTTTGTTATTTCCATTAATGTTCTGTATTTACTACCAGCCAGATATTTTTACACTAGAATTACAGCCTCACGGTTCTGTTTCTGCCAGTCAGTTCAGTTTACATCCACGTCAGCCCAGACTCAACCTTTGAACCTTCAGATATAAATGTCATCACTTTATTTCATCCTATTAGATATTCGTGTGAATTAGTTTTTAGCATAACTAGCCCATGAATTCTTGAGTTATGTCCAAAAAAAGGGGTCTGGTGAGGTCTCAGTGACCTCTGATTACGAAATTTTAATCAGTTCATGTTGGAGTCTAAGTGAACGTTTGTGCCAGATGTAGTGACATTCCTTCCAGGTATTAAAGGGATAATGGATTTACAAGAACTGGATAAAGCGAGGCATGAAAACAACACGGCCGGCTTCTTCTCTCTGAGTTTTTCTCCTGGGAGATGTGATTCCCTCTGACATGCAGGTGATGTACATGTTATTGCTGAACGCTCTGATTAACAGCTGCAGGCCTAGAAGCACAAAGTATTTGCTTATATACTATCTACATGTTTATTAGCCAATGCAATATAGCTGCAAGAACCTTTAAACATGTCTCTGAGTTCTACAAAGACATATTTGTAATAATTACAACTATTTATACCAGGCTCCAATAAGAAATTTCTATTAAATAAAATCTACTGCTTCCAAATGCTAACCGAGGAGGTCAAAGTAAAGTTTTAGATTTCCTCTCTGTTCCTCTCTGTATTGAAGTTATTCACATGTAAAATAATCAAACTAGACCCAACTAAAACTCAGCTGATAGAGCAGGTCGGTCGGTAATTACATGGTTCTGGTTCGATCCCGTGCAAAGCGAAGGAATCTTCTCCACGTTTGGGTAAAAATATAAGTCGGCTCAGACAAAAGCAGCAGATTACTGTAATTTAATTAGATCTGTACGGCCTCAACAACAATCCAGAGCTCCTCTTGGCTGAAGGACTGTGTGTATTTTAAGTCGAAATGATGGGATGAGAGCTCAGACTTGTGCTGAAGCCAGTCACCCTGAGATCTCTGCTATTTCTGGTCCTGCAAGATCACCGCCTACAATTAACCGTTAAGGCTCTTACCTGCTGCTGCTGCTGCTGGCAGACCTTCGATGGCACAGTTACGTAACGGGCGCTTTGACGAGCGACGGATCACGTGGTCGAGCAAAGTTCTCCCTCAACCCCCCTCGTTGGGTCGGGACGAGTGTGTGAACGCTAGTTTAACCTTCTGAGGAGAGAACGGGCCTGAGATAGAGCCGCTGACCTCATCCTGCGCAGGTATTAGTGCTGCTGAGCAAAACAGGCTGTCACTCTCAGTTTCTAATAACAGTGAAAGTACACACACAGCATCGCCGCCGAGGACATTCTGAGTTTGAGACCTTTTACAGGAGACGGGATCAAGCTGCTGGGATTTCAGACAGATTTAACTCCTAAAAGCACCAACGACACATCATCAGTGACATCAACTGGAGGTTTAGAGCCAACAGAATCTTCTGCAGGCAAACAGCTTCACATCCAACAATTAAAACATTGCATAAAAAAAAAAAAACAACTAACTAATAAATGTAAAAGAAAGCGAGCATTTACAGCTGGGTTGCCTTTAAAAACTTTTGCTACTGGTGCTAGTCTGTGTATCTGGTGCACGAAAACAAACCTCTTTTTATTTAATAAAACTCGTAAGCCTGAAACATTTTGAGCATTTCCTACAGTTCCTTGTGCACAATCTTTTAAACTCTAAGAAATTTAATTAGCTATTATAAATTACACCAAAACCAATTAAGCCTCACATTTAAATAAGGCGCAACCAGAACATGTTTGGCATTTTTGCTCGGAAAAGTAAAAAAAAAACCCTCAATCACTAACAAAACAGTTGATAAATCCTGTTTGGTGAGTTGCCAAAAGTTTAATTGCACCTCTAATTGCCATTAAATATGAATCATGGTTTCATTTAAAGTCAAAAAAAAAAAAAAAGGCAAGCATTCAGCTCTGGGTAACAAATTACAACATTCATATTGGTACCAAAATAATAACAAGCAATCCTTATTTCAATACATGAATTTGGTGCAAGTGCTCATACAGAACTTTGCCTAAATTAAATATATTAGTTAATGGCCTGATTTAAATGGAAATCATGTTTTTCAAGAAGCAAAAATGTCCAAACAATTCAGGGGTTCCAGGTACAAAAATGTCAATAAAAATGAATCAATTAACCTTGAAAAAGTCAAGTTGGTCTTAGAAAATCTGCCTTTTCCCCCCCCCACACTTTATGGATTAAATGATTATTTGCTTGTCTGACCAAGTACTTTCTTAGAGCTCCAGCAAATAACAAAAATGGCAGTTTTCTAAATGTTGAAGCAATGTTCTCTCTGCTACTTCCCTGCGACAGACAATCAGCAGTATTTTTGTGCTGCACTGTCGCTGAATGCTTCTTGCTGTTTGAATCCAAGGCCCTCCATCCACCCGGCATTCATCCCAGAACATCTTGTTGCTTCGCTTACGTAACGGACACAAGTCTCCATTTATATCCTGCAGGTAAATCTCAACCCAAGAGTCCTGCACATAATCCCAGAACAGAAGCGGGCTGAAGGAGGAGGACCGATGGGGCGACTGAAAGGGACCCGATGGCAGATAGTGACTTTATGAATGACACATTCATGATGAAACGTGATGCATCTGTGACCGGGCTGCTGAGCTGAGAGGAGCCATTCTCGACATAACAGGCAGCCAATTATGAGACCTGCAATCCGATATTCACCCACAGATCAAAACCATGTTTCGTCTCAGCTGTGAGAACATATTGAGGATGACAACTTTACCAGGTTCAGATTCGTCAGGAGGCTGCAGCTCAAACCTAAGTTGAATTTTGATTTCAGGGCTGCACCACACAGACACATGACTTAGAGGACTGCAACATCACAAATGCTCTTTCTTGTTTTGTTTTTTTTGCTATTTAAGTGAGCAATATATCAGTAATTTAGCGTTGCTTCATCTGGGCTCAATGTTGAATGATTACTGCAGTCTAGCAACACACATTTGCTGCTCAGTAATCGTTTAAAACTCTTGCACTTTTCTGGTCTGCACTTGCACGCTCCTTGATGCCTAATTTAACATGAACACTGAAGCTGAAAACCATATTTTGTTTCTCTACTGCCTGCTGGAGCATCCTATAATGTATATATACTGCAAAATTGACTTCACAACTGCCTTCACGGTCATAACTCTAGATATTAGTGGCTTTAGCTTGAAAAAACACCACAATAAAATGTCTGATTTCTGCATTAGACTTTGCCAAAAAGGATGCAGTAGCTCATATTCCAAAACAGGAGGGAGACACTGGCCGAGGTTCAAGCAGCTGGCAGGCTTGATGTGTTATTCATTTCACATCCTTTCAGTTTCTTTTTAAACCCACTTCGTCCTCACTGCCAGTTCATTTTGTTGCAGATTACTTGAGTGATATTTGCTGCATGAGAATGTACCATGAAAGCGCAGCAGAGCCTTGATAAACCTTATTTACAAGTGCGTCCTTCGGTGTCAAAACATCACAGGCAGTTCAGTTAAGCACAATGCCAGAAGACAGAGGCGACTGCATACCGAATGCTCTCAACTCATGACCACTAGTTTGGCCTCAAACTTAAGATTCTATGTGCGGCTGCATGTGAGAAACTGAGAACATCAAAGCCCCTTCGAAGCGGTTTTTGCTCAAACCGAGTGACGGTGAAGCTTAAAATTGTCACACAGTTAAGTGAGCTTAAAAAACAAAGCATTTAAGAGATGCACGAAATATTAGCACGTCGAAGATTGGCACTGGAACTGAGAAGTGAAAGTCGTGTCGATTTCTCACTTTGGCTCGAGTTTTACGAGACCTAAAACTGATGACCTACATCTGTCTCAGATCATCTAGAAACACCTTCTGACCGCCGCCTATTTACGAACACACGTCCGATCAGCACAACATGCCAAAGCAACCATCGAACGCCGCCGCAGCCAGGCATAATTTTGGGGGCACGCATGCTCACGTTACAAGTATCGTGACAGCGTCTGTTCAGCGTTGCGTACTTTGGTGGCTCCTTGAATGTCTCACTGAAACTCTATCTGCAGTGTTATTTGGCGTAAGGTCAGAGCTGGACCGCTGGTGGTCCAACCCGAAGCAAAGTCGAAGGAGACTAAAGTAAAACTGCGACACGTCAAAATGCTTTCATTAAAGGGTTTAAAAAGTGAGGTGAAAAGCAAGAACAATGCCTGTAAATTTAACCAAGAAGATTGAGGGTGTGATGCCACCAGTGTTGTGACAAAAACATCATCCAGAGTAGGTGACGAACTGATTAGTCAATTAACACGGAACTGTTTTGATCACTGACTAATAGAAAAAATGACAAACTGAGTGGCTTCAGTTTCTCGGATTTTATCATTTGCTGCTTGATTTTGACTCCCGGTCCAAACAGACGTCACCTTGGACTGTTTTGTCATGTCTTTTATCGGCCAAATGACGATGTTGATCAGCAGATTTATGTACAGCCTAATCAAAATAATCATCAGCTTCAGTCCTAATCTGGTTTTGTGCAAACAGTTTCATATTAAGCTGAGGCCAAAGATCAAACCGCTATCAAAACTATAAGCTCTAGAAAAAGCTTCTTGTACTTCCTCATGTTTGTGTTTTGACTGTGACTCAAAATCTGACACAACTCGCATGATTTAGATGAATTTCAGGCTTAAGACACACTTAAATTATTCCTTCCCTTCTCCAAAATAATACCAAAAAAAACCCCATCCGTCCTGCATTTGAGGAACCTGAGGCAGCAACTTCATCATAATGCAGCACACATGAGCTCCCATTGTGAGCCGGAGAGCTTTGTGCGTCAAGGCGCTGCAGAAAACCACAATCATGACGCTGAAGCCATTATGAGACAGCGAATGAGAACAAGATAAAAAAGTGTCACTGACAACAACTGCAAGAAGGCAGGCAGAGCTGCAACAGACAGAGGATTGGATAAAACTCTCACACACGCCATCCCTCGCAGCAAATTGTTACTGATTGCACGAGGAGAACGCCGTTTGTTTTGCACTGAATATCTAAATGTGTGTCTCACTGAAAACAGCCTGTTGTAAAGACAAAGGCAACAGAGATGGAAATGTCAATCTGTCTGATGACTAAACAACTCCCACCCCTCTCTGCCAGCGATATCTGCTGCACAGCATGCGAGAAATGCGGCTTTCTATCCAAACATTATCTGTGTGACGGGCCAGAATCTGCTTCTTCTGTCTCATTCTTTATCTCAGCATCTCTCACTCTTTTCCTCCCTCGGTTTAATGTTCCTCTCATCCTTGCTTTTTACCCAATCACTCTGCTCGTCTGCTTTCTCTAAAAAGGTCTAATTCAATTCAAAAGAGCACCGACTGCTGCCTAGACGAGCCTAACTACAGGCGATGCTTGCCAATGCGGTCAGTCTGGCCCAAAACAAACCCACAGGACACCCACGGCAACAGAAATAGAACATCTGTTCAAATTTAGCACACGTTTGTAAGAGCGCAGCATCTTGAAATGTTTGGAGAGATGCTTTTGACACCAAGGGGGCTATTATCTCGACTCCACCCTCCACCTCCACATGTTCTTGTTATGTTGTTCTGGATGCGCGAGTCGCTGAAGTCAAATCAAAAGTTTGGGAGCCGCAGAGCTGTGATGTGATTCCTGTGTGTTAGAGGCAGTTTGCTCTGTGCAGCAGCATCTAAACGCTTCATCTGGACCAGTGAACTTCAGCTCCCTCTCGACTCTGTAATGTTTATTCCCGTGTCCGCTCGTGCTTTTCTTCTTTCACACCACCACCCTCTCCAATCACCTCGCGACCATTTCACTGGGATCGCCGGAGGAAATTCAGCCACGATAGGTTCCTGTTTACATCCCACATCAAACCAAAAGGCATTCAATTACCACAAGCCACCAGCCATAAAGAGGAAATTTGCACAAGGCCGAGCAGGGTCTCTGAATCCTGCAAGGCGGCCTGAGAGGCAGAGAAATGTTGTGTACAGTCGACTTTAAGAATCAATGCACTAATATTTTTATTGCATTAATTATTTATATGCTCTCCAACAGAGTAAAGCAATAAATCCTCATGTTAGAGGCAGGAAAAATGAACATTTGGCATTATTTGTTTGTAAAAGAGCATACATTTGCCAACTAATTATTTTGGAGGGGATAACAGACGAGTGCATTAATTGATTCATACTTGTTTTACATTATATACAGATTAAATATCTTTGTTATTGCTCTGTAAATAACCTAACAGATGAACATTTTAATATTCTAGCTCATAACAAAGATCTAGACTCAGTTATAATTACTAATTTGTGGCTGTTGATGAAAAATAATTTGCAAATTTCTCATTAAATCTGATCTGCCACTCTATTGTTGCAGCACAGAGAGTTTTCTGATATGTTTTAAGCAATTATTTAAAATTTTCAACTACTGATAATGAAAATAAGTCTTGGTTGCAGCCCTTGAATCAAGTAAAAGCGGCTCGTGTCCCATCTGAGAAGCTGCAACCTGCAAACATTTCATCTACAGATCAGAACTGATGACAGCACTTTCTTTAAACTACTTGATAAATGATCAATCTGACATTCCTGACTTCTTTTATCACCTTCAAGTCTTCTGAGGAGAGTATCTTAAAGCATGCAAGCACACCACAGCTCATCTAATTAAAGAAAACTGAGAGTGTAACACCGTTAACACTTATTGTTTTTTTTGCAGGAAAACAAACATTTCCACTCACTGGTTCAATAAAGCTGCCTCCTCTCTGCTGCTTTAATCCACTGACTGACTGATGTGTATTTGCTGAAATGAGATACCTCACTCAGCCTTGTGCAGGAGCAGGACTCTCTCTTTTTTTTTTTTCCTCCACTTCCTGCCCTCACTCATGCTTCAGTCAAATGGAGTGTAAAGACAACACGGAGCACCGCTGAGGAGCATTTAGGACGAGAAGGAGCAGCTTCATCCGATTACTAATGTAGGTAAAGCTTTATCCGCTGCTAGCTTCGTGTAAACGCCGCTGCAGAGGAAAGTTAGGCAGGGAAATGTGTTGTTCTTAAGAGGAATAGGAAAGCTGGGTGTTAGTTTCAAGCAGCAAAGACACTTCTTGGACACATCTCACCTGAGCTGCGAGGAAATTGGGGAAAAAAAAAAAAAAGTATCAGGAAGCGAACTGAGAGAGAGAGACGGACGTTAGCGACAACTTACCTCGCTTTTAAGTTGCTGCGGAGGGGCTGTTGTTTTGTTAAAAAGTCTCCGTTAGTAGTCCATAACCTAGTGTCACCGGGGCAGGAAAAGTTTTCAAGAGCTAGCGAGGAGGCGACAACAGGAGCTGGAGTTCCCCGGCTGTGTTCAGTCCAAACTCCACCAGCTTTTTTCCCGGAGCCGCTGCGCTCACTCTGCTTAGCCCCGCAGCACCGCGCCGTGACGTCAGGGCCGCGGGTCACATGGTGCGGCGGCGGCCAATGGGAGGCCGCGTTGTCCTGGCAACAGGGACCGGGGCACCTGAATGACGATTAGTATGTAAAAATGTACGCACGAGTTGTTGGTTTTTCTGACTAGTTCATTCATTAAAACACGGTTGTAAGTGAGAACAAAAGTTCTAGTAGTAAAAGAAAAAAAAAAGAAAGAAAGAAAAAGTGGCAGTGCAGTAAATTAGTCTGAATATTTTTTATTTTTTTATTTCAGTCAGGTTAATTTGGATTATATATAATATGCTTAGTTGGTCTTGTGCTTGCTGCAGAATTTAGTCAGGTAAATTTGTATGCAATTTTAGTAAGATTGTTACTGTCATGTTTAAATAATCCAGGTACATTTGCATAAAAATAACACTGCAGGGTCTTAATTCTAATATTTGTTGTTTTTTTCTTCTTGCAACCAACCAGAGAATCACGACCTTGTTGGGCAAATTACAATGCCCATCTTTAGCTCGGCTGACTTTCTAATATTCTGCAAGGAGCATCAAGAAACATTTGAGCAGCAAGCAGCAAGTTTTTCTGGGCACATTGCTTAAATTAGCTACAGTGGTGCACATTAAAAAAAGCTTCAAATACAGCTTTCTTATGTTATTAACTGCATGTTGTTCTATTTATCTGGTCTTCTGTTTTCCAGTCTCTGTATAGCTTCATTTAAATTTCTGCAACATTTTACATGTATAGTGTACATCTTCTAATTATTTTTAACTGCTCTGTTTTCATCCTCTCATCTTTTCAAAATAATCTTTAAAAGATTTATAATGTTTTATGTTATTTTAACTCTGATTTTCTTGACATTAAGAGCATCTACTGTTCATTTTCAGTCGTAAAAGTTTATTTGATTTATAGACTGTCACTATTTTGGCCATTAAGGGGGAGAAAAAAAAATTTTTTTTTGAAAGCTCAAGAGATTATTTTTTTTTAGCTATTTGTGCAGCTCTACACAAACGGCAGAACTGTGCAGGTTGTGTATCTTCAGCTCATACCTGCTCATATACTTATATATAAATATTCTCATCATATGGTTTTGCATGCATTCTGTGTGTTTTTACCTGCCGTTCTGTTTTCTCCCAAATGAGTGATATTTGCATACTAGACCTCTGGAAAGACAAACAACTGAGTTCAAGACTACATTTCAAATATTTGCATGAAAAAGTTCTCTCTGCTCACTTTGCATTACCTCTCATGGCCTCGGGGCTGATATGTTCTGCAGGAGCAATAATGTAATAAGCTTATTTATTTCTGAGTATTGCACGATGACCATGAGACAGATTATGATGATATCCACCATGCATTTGCTGTGGCCCAGTACAGGTGTTCCCATGCAGGCACATTGGGAGCCATGCTTTGCCTAAGATGATTAGAGGAAGTCAAAGCCACAGGGCTTACTCAGCCGGTGTTCCAGGGAGCATTTCCTTAATGGCCTTATAAAGTACACTGAGAACCCCCTCCCTTCGTTTGAGTCAGCAAAATCCTGATCACACTGACAGAGTTCACAATGATCCATTACATGCAAATTTGCTTTTTGCATGCCACAAAAGGTTTATATGTCTGATAAACATGAATGAGACATGCATGCAGAGGCTTCAACTCAGATTCTGGGAGCTGAAACTCCATCATGCTTCCTCTTTGTTGAAAAGTCCATCATAATATATATTAAAGAAAATAATGCAGGAAAAACATCTCAGCACAGACTAAACTCCCTGTAAGCCTGACTATTATCATACACTACTGTTTAACTGAAGAAACAGTGATTAATAAGTACAGCAGAGGTGATGCATGCAACAGCAATATATGGTGAGATAATTTTTATGTAGTTTTTCAACAGTTTAGTTGTTTTTTGTTGTTGCATGTCATGCACTAACTATGTAAAGTTTTGTAGTCTGTAGCAGAAAATACAACACACACATAAGAAGCAGGTGAATAATGAGCAGCTCCAACTTGAGGAAATAAAAAGCATCTAAAGTGTTTTTAAAAAGTATAATCTGTGATTATGAACATATAAAAATATATTACAATTCATACATTTAAAAGTTGTACAGAACATGCAAACTTATAAAAAACTGTGAGGAAAGCAGCCACAACATCAATAAGTCAAGTGTTAAACAATTAAACTTCAGTCATGAGTTTAGTTTTGGTGCAAATTCAGGGTAACATTTCCAAATGTTAATGATGACGTTGCAGATGCACCTGCGACACTAAATGGTGAGTAATTCAGCACTGTGGCATTGTGTGACATTATAAAGCTGCGGCTGTCTGTCGCGGGCCTTTAACCAGCAGACAGCATTGTTATTCACTCTTCACAGAGGTGAGAGCTCATCAGTGAGTTCGACCCTGAGGGAGAGTCCCTGAGTACTGTGTGGAGCCAGCACTGCAACCTCTGACTAATAGGTTTGCATAACATTGATCTGACTGGCTGTCCACTGAAGAGCAATCCCCAACTTTGCACACCACACACACACACACACACACCAGTGAAGCCCGGTATGCTCCAGCTCAACAGACAGGATTCTCTGAACTGTACCTGCCACCTTCTAAATCAGCCGGCCCATGGCTCTACACGGGCTCTGTCATTAGGTAACAGGGGCTTTGTAGACGAGGCTAAGTAGCTGGTGCTTGATGGAGAAGCCACTGAGCTGCACAGTTGAGGTACAACTGCTTCTTCCCAACGATTATCTGTTACCTAACCAGACAGAGCCAACCTTGTGCTGCTCTGAACCTGCTGAGGAGCGTGGCCAAAGCTCAGAGGTGAGCTAAGTTTTCTGGCAGCCTTCCCTGGCTGATGATCGTGATCTTATTGAGAAAAAGCCATTCACAGTTGCACATTGGAAAAAGTTGCACATTCTCCACAATGAAGATCACTAATAACGATGCATCATAGTGTCTTTGCTGCTCTTTAAATTGCTTTGCAGCAAGTTAATTTTCTCATTTTTCATGAGACACATGCGGCCAACTCACTCATCAGCGTGACAGTGAGGCAAGAGAATGAATGAATGGAAGAGCTTCAATAATCCCTGAGGGGAAATTCTGTTCTGTACGTGCAAATATGATTACACAGGTGTCCCCTGTATCAGTAGACAAAGTTCAGTGGATACCAGACTGGAGCCGATGATCCTCCAGCAGTCAGAAAACAAGAACAGCTTCAGAGGCGACCTGTGACTTCACCGCCCAGCGCTGTGCGTCATGAGCAGCACACTAATGCTCAGCCTGACTGGATTACCCAGCAGGTGAATTTATTCTCAACCAGAACATGCTGAGTGTTGCGTGTTGAGCTTCTTCGGTGCAATCAGAACAACACAGGTGTCAGTATGTGTGGGGTTTGCTGCTGTGTTTCTGCAAAACAGGAGCACCTGCAAAGAGGGAAATCCTCTGAACCCATCCAAGAAAAGCCCAGGAGGAAAAAAAAAACAACCTTAGGGAAGCCTGAGTAACTGGGGGCAGGTGTTAAAGCTATTTGTCACATTTGTGTAATTTTCAATCAGAACAATGTCCTGCTGGTGTCCTCTAACGAGATCAACAGGTTGTCACCGTGCAGTTTAAGCAGAAAGAGCTGAACCATGAGATGTCAGCAGAGAGAATAAACTAGAGACACTTTTTTTTTTTACAAGAGTGCACAAACATTCATGCATAAAAGCTATGTTTTCTATACAGCAATTACACATGCATTTACATTTTAATCTCTGGTTGTTTGGGACTTACTACGCTCACAGTCCAACAGCAACAAATACATTTTCATAGCAGGATCTGGAAACATGCTCAGAACCAAGGGGCATGCATGCATGTAAGATAATATTTTAACAGGAAGGAAAATTAAAGAGAAACTAGGATGAAATGCCTGAAAAGATAAATGTCAACATGCTCCAAACCAGAACATCTGCTATGCTACAGTTTAGAACAGGGGTTGGCAATCCTGGTCCTCGAGGGCCACAATCCTGCATGTTTTAGATGTTTCTCTCTTCCAACACACCTGATTCAAATTATCCGCTCATCATCAAGCTCTGCAGAAGCCTGATAACGATCCTGATCATTTGAATCAGGTGTGTTAGAGGGAAGAGAGAAACATCTAAAACATGCAGGATTGTGGCCCTCGAGGACCAGGATTGGAGACCCCTGGTTTAGACATATTCACACTTTACCTGGGTATTTTCATTTCATGCACCTTTGTACTTCTAATGAACTACATTGCACAGGAAAAGAATGAATTTGCATACATATGTTTGCATACACAACACATGGTATGATCAGCTTAACATATAATGCATTTGAGCAGCAAATGGTCCAACAGAATGTAAAGCAGTTCTAATGAGCTTTCAAACGACTAACGCAATAAAAAGCTGCAGACGTAACTAAAAATTACTGGTATGAAATAATACAACATGCACACGGGCTGTTTTTTTTAAACCTCTGATGCTTTAAGTACATTTTTCTGATAATACTTGTTGTTGTAATCTGATAAAGTCCATTTTTACATTGCAAGTAAGATTTTGAATGCAGAACTTTTAAATATTTGTGTTGCTCCTTGACCAGGGTCCGGAAACGTGTTTAACACCTTAAGTTATACAAACCATTAATTCTAAAAGTTGAAATAGACACGGGATACTGTGCACAGGTTTGATGATATGTGTGAAAAAGAAAAACCTCAACAGAAAATAAACAAATTCAAAACATCAAATTCAAATGTTGCATTTTCGTGAAATTCATAAACTCTCAAATGCAAATATTACAAGTGACATTTTGACTCTTGAGAAACAACTTTTATTATTTCCTATAGAAAATTGTTATCTGTTTAGAATGTGACTTTTTGTTTTTTATTTTTTATTTAACCTTTATTTAACCAGAAAAAGGCTCATTGAGATTAAAAATCTCCTTGACAAGAGTGTCCTGGCCAAGACAGCCAGCAGCACAATTGACAGACAGACAAGGTCACATCCACACAGACATCATACTCATAATACATGGTGAGATCACATATTGAAGATAAGAAACCAACATATCAGTACAGATCCGAAACATAACTAGCAAAATAATCATCTGTTGAAACATCTACAGACTGATGATTTTGCCTCCAAGTCAATTAGGAGCACTTGAAGTTTCAGGTCTTTTTGCAATGTGTTCCAGGTCGAGGGAGCAGCGAATTTAAAAGCTTTCTTTCCCAGTTCGGTTCTAGCCTTAGGAAAAGACAGTAGCAACAGATCCTGGGACCACAGACTGTAACCACTTGGAGCTTTTATACAAATAAAGACCTGTAAATAACGAGGAAGCAGGCCTAAACTACATTTAGAAATGAAAATATGCCAGTGTTTTTACAACAATACACGTTTGTTTGTTGTTGTGCTGTTTTACTGCATTTTACTTCTGCAAGAAGCCAAAAAGACAATAGATAAGACACCACAATATAAATCTAAAAAACCTTGCCAAAGTCATCTGCATTGGTTTATTGTTTTATTTTTATCTGCTCGGGGGAGCCATGAAAAGCAACTACATCTTGTCTTTAGGGCTCTGTGGTGCTGATAAGCTGAGTCAGGACGGGCCTGTGGACTCACGTCAGCAATCGATTATGGAGTTTACTTAAGGAGTTTTTCACTCACTGTCTCCTCTGTGCTGCACCATGACAACCGTTTAAAACCCGTCACCTGACTGCAGGCATGAGACTCTTGACATGCCACACAACTAAATCTGTCATCAGGAGGGACCGCAACAGAATCGGCCCTTGGACACCCTGGTGCGATATAGATAATACTTCCATGTGATCAGAGTAGAGCACCGACAACAAGAGGCTAAATGCTGTGTAATGAAGCAGAGATATAATTGCCGTGTCTATCGTGTGAGTCAGCACTTTGCTAAAAGGCCACCTGCTGTCGGATGTGGCGGCAGATGGAACTGGAGCTTGGCTGGAGGTCTGAACTGGCTTAATGAAAGCCTGAATGACTCCTGGCCGGCTCCGATGGACAAGAAGAGAGAAGGTTGCAGCTTCATGGACGACGAGGGAGGTAGATTTTGGATGGGAGGAGCAAAGAGTGAAGGACAGGAGGAGAGGAGTGAAACAAATTTAGAAGTGAAATTTGGGGGGGTGTCCAGGTGACAGATGAGTGGAGAAAGAAGTAGGAGAGGAGTGACAGATACAGGTGTGGAGGAGGAGTGAAAGGACAAAGGGATGAGCAGACACTTTAAGTTGAAGTGGAGAGATTACGCAACAGAGGAAAGCAGGTACAGCTGATCTGCAACTGTCTTGCACACATGACCTCCACTGATGTTCTGATGCAGGAACACGCACACGCAGGCGATCGCATCAAAGCAAACCCCTCAACCTTAGCTTCTGCGCACCGAATCTGCAGGTGGGCGATGCAGCAGCAGAGTCTCAACTGCATATCCACACTCTAAAAAGTAATTCAAGGACCTATTAAATGCATGGTTCCAAGATATTCATCCAATTCACTGATTTAGATGAACCTTTTAAGTTATAGACATTATTTTGATGGGTTGGGTTGACGCAATAATGTCGGTAATCGCATCAACTGAACATTGTGTGTAACTTTGACTCAAATTTCTGCATGAGTTGATTTAAAAATAAATTTAAGTTAATGCAACTTAACTTTTGAGTTCAGGACTTCAAGACCCTCCTCTGTCACAACATGCCTGGACATTTTCAAAAGGTTAAGGCTGGTATATAAAAATACCTTTGATTAAAAAGGCTAATTCCCTTCATGCAGTGTAGTTTACTGGTTTACTGGTTTTATTACAAGTTGCTGTGACTCAGAAACAAGCAATTAAAGTTAAAAAATGATCTCCAGAACTTACCCTTGATTGATACATTTGGAGACTCGCAACAATCGCAACGTCTAGATATGAGCGTGAGTGAAAAGAGGCTGGATGCTGGTCTTTAGGAGCACGTGTGCTTTGCAAATATTTCACAGTTTAAACAAAGCACCTTTTTGTTTTAAGGTATTTTGGAAAATAAGGTTCCAAAATTAGCAAAAGAAGTGCGCAAAAAGGCAACCAACTAATATCAGACAAATCCCAATGTAATTTATACTAAGAGAGATCTATCCCTCCAAATTTCCTAAATAGGTGATGTGACCAAATATTTACACATTATTATTATATAATAAATATAACATTTTATTCTCACAGTATAAATGCACTTGAAAACAGAGTGAGACACTTCCATCCAATAACGCAAAAGTAAACCAGTTCCTCAGTTTTATTGAGTCCTTTGGTTGTAACATCATGTTTATGAGGCGGGTTGGAGGGTATTGCTTTTATTGTTTTTATTGTTTTTTTTTTTTTTATTGCTTTGTCAGTCCCTCTGTTGTGTTAAGCACTTTGTGTTACATTTCATTTGTATGAAAAGTGCTACACAATAAAGTCTGATTTATTAATTGTATATAAACTAATCCATCTTTACATAAAATATTCTTGGGACTTATTACACGGTGCGATTTCCATCTTATTAGTAACATAACATTAAAGAGGCGAAAACTGCTGCATAAAACTGTATTTATTTATTTTTTCCAACTTGCTTTTCACTCTCGAGGCCTTTAAAAATTCTTGCAATAAACCGTACATGAACTAAAACTCAGAGTGCACATATTTCTTCGTTTTAAGGAATCGCATGACGCAGATCAAAAACCAAACATGTTGCAGACCACAGTGCATTTTGCTGCTGTCTGGAGATTCATAGTTTTAGAAAACTTAAGCTTTCAGCCAGAGCAGTGAAAGCGGTCTTAATGCTGCCACACAGTCCCAGCTCAATGTCTTAATGCCACCTAGTGGTTACATGTTTAAAGGTGTTTTGGAGGAGTTTTATATGCAATGTATTAAACATTTGGTGAAACGTTACCAAAGCTCATCCAGCAGCAACCAGCTGGACTCAAGTTTGCGTGCTGACTTCACACACGTTTCAACAACACATTTCATGAACACCTCTCACTCATTGTTGTCAGTGTTTCCTGTTATCACTGAATGATCATCTCCCAGCCTCACTCTGCAGGTGACATGTGCAGCATTGTCACAGGTGGTTTAGAAGTGTTTCACATGAAACTTTCAAAGCAACTCAAACTATATCGGTTTCCTTTTCTTGATGTCAGAACTTTGGATTTTGTGGTTTCTGCAGAACATCTCCTTTCTCTTCCTCTGTGAAGCACTTTGAAGCTGCAGTTTTACAAAATGCTACTAAATGACGCAAACTTACTTTCTTGAGGTGGAGGGAATATCGGCTGCACTGTGATTTGATTCTTTAATGAAAAAAACCTTCATAGCCTCTTTTGGAACACGTTAATGTGAATTTAAACACATTTTGCTAATACGCATGCATAATTTCTAATCATACGCCCACTGTTTTCTCATTGTTATGATTTGCATATCAATACATGCATGTGATTATTATATTTTTTGCCATTAATCCACCTTTTCACAATGTACAAATATCACATTATCATAAAGTGTGTTGATGCTTTTTGCACACATTTGGTCACAACTGTCCTTGCCAGTTTGCATACACTTAAAAAGCACATTTTCTCCTTCTTTTAAGATACGCTGCTCTCCCAATTATTATTTTCTGCTACAGTTGCTTAACTTGCCCTTCAGGGTAATTAGTTTCATTCAACCAAAACTGAAATTCCCAGTGAATTCAGGGGAAACATGAAAAAACTAATAAGATGAGGAGAACCGAGTGGAAGGAATGACTGAACCAAATATAATCAGCTCCGTGTACACTCTCTTTGTAAACAGTGGAGTATTTAATGACCTTTGATCGCTGTCCCACTGCTTAGTTTGATGCACCAGTCACCACCCCGGAGCCTCCGCCTGCCCGCTCGATGTGCTCAATGAATTCTTTCTGTTTGCTCCTCTTAAAGCCAGAGGGAGTGGATGGCCCACTGGGCTGCTGTTACTGTCTAAATTTGAATCTGCTTAATCTTCACCTAAAGTAAAAGGGAGGAGGGCTTTATTCAAGGCCAGCTGAATATCTGCCTCTGCCCCTTTTCTCTTAAAAGCCAGTTTTTACTCCAGAATCAGAAAACAGCTTCCAGGTGAAACGGTGAGAGCTTCAATAACTTTCAATGAAAAGAAGTTTGTCCTGAGTTTGTTTGGGGTTGTTTAGTTGACAAACAAGTATCACGTTAATCATTTACCTGCAGCAATTTAACCTACGGACTTCAACTGCATGCATGTTTTTAACATGTTTGACATATAATGTGCATTCTATTATGTGCTGCAACTGTTAATTATCTTTTTAATACTGTAATCTCGATTTTGTGATTGCAGTTTCTCCTGGGGTTATATTACTCTTACAATATCACCAACTTTCCAGCCAGTATGACATGTCTCCTCTATGTCCGCTGTGTGAGGAGACTGTGGGCTCCAGCACCAGGATACCGGCTTCTTAAAGTGGCAAACCTGCACAGATCTGTGCATCAGCTGCTACACAGAAAGGTACTGTCCAGTTGGAAACTTAACGTGAAGGCATTTATCACATGCTGTGATCTGGTGACACATAGTGTGACAGTATGGAGAATATGCAGGATGCAAAACGTGGATGGAATAAGAAGACAGGGTTAAGAAAAGGAGTGGTTTCAGCCTGTAGGTTTAGAATATATTATATATATATCTCACTAAAATTACAAAAATAGATGACGAATGTATTTATCAAATGGAAAATAACATCACAAACTTGTAAGTATAAATAGCCATAACACTTTTTTGACATAAAAATACAGTTAAATTACATTCCAAAGTATTGGTTCTGTAATTTTACATAAATTAGTTTTGTAATCGCAGACATTTTTCCACAAAAACACAAATGATCTCATGCAAAATTAAGGCTAGAAAGTGCATTTCAATTATTAGCTGTTCAGCTGGTGACACATTCTCACCGCTGAGTTAATCCTCACCCTGGTCTGGTCAGGGTTCGGGTCAGGGTTTGGCTTTAACGGAAAAACATCAGATACAGTGACCAGTACACAGAAACTGCTTTGATCGGTGACTATAGGAGGCCACCTTAAAATGCAACTTTACTCTGACATCTGTTGTGTTGTAAAGATGCCATAAGTTGGAACAGCAAACACCTTTTAAACTTTTACCCTATGTTTAAAATTTAATTAAATAATATATACCACATTTATATTTGTTCAGAGAATATAATATCTTTATTATTATTATTATTATTATTATTATTATTATTATTATTATTATTATTAATAATAATAATAATAATAGTGTCCTACAATTTTTAGAAGCTTGTTTATTTGTTATGTTATCATATGATATGCTATGTTTTTTTTTGTTTTGTTTGCTTGTTTTTTTAATCAAAAAAACAAAAAAAAAGCACTTAGTTTGAAATTCGTCCAGCTATCTAAGTAGTTCTTCCTGGTTCAACAGGAGAAGGAAGCCACTGTAAGAAATACTTGTGAGTAAACTCAGGTCAGTTCCATTCACTGTACTTCCAGTTTTTTTTGTAAGTTTTAATGTTTTTATCTTTCATGTCAACTTACGTGCGTCTCCGGAACGAACATTCTATGTGTCGCGAACCTCCCCCGGAACATTATAGCAGTGCACTAGTTGTCGTCCCTCATGCTAGCAGGGTTAGCATTTAAAGCAGGGCAGACACTGTGGCAGTTTTATGAAACATGTACGAAGCGTGAACTCATTTTATACGCTGAGTTTTAATCTGGAGCTTCTCTGTTCACACTGTTAATGTTAACAACCGGCCGCCATGACCGGAAATACAAAGACAACTTTTGTCCACTGTCTGTTACAATAAAGTTTTTTCAAACAAGATGTCCTCAAAATAGAGAGAGGCAGAAGTTACACGGCCAAGTTTAATTGTTAAGTTAATTGAGAGTAAACTGCTCAGTCTTAGCACATTTGAGTGACTTAACTGTTACAGAACAATCATGGCTGCTAAGGCACTTTTGAATATTTTCATTTTTTTAAAAAAGGCTTTGTTTGAAAGATGGGAAGAAAACTCTCTGTGCGTCTGTGATTGATAGCGCAGAGCAACACTGTGACTGTGCAGCAGTTGCAGCAGAATAATGGATAAAATGAATAAAATGATGAATGAATAAAAAATATTCATATTAAAACAACTCAATTGGAAATTTGGCTGTATTAAAATACAATGTGTTTGAGCACAGAGAGCAGGAGAGAAGCTCACCGATGTAAACGACTGAGTTCAGGGCACACTGAAGGGGGAAAGAAACCCACACCCAGTCTTTGTTTATTGGTTTCAAATAGGTCTTAACATTTCCACAAAATGTTAATTTTGAGGACTTCTATTAAATATAAAGTAAACCCCTAATCTTCAGCTCCTCAGATGCTGGGAGTGTTTTTTGGTTTGCTGTTGCTGCCAACAGACGAACATTTGGTGGCTGAGACATTTTAGCAGAGTTAGCAGAGGCAGCTCAAGACAGTAAATAAATCTGCTGGAATGCGACTCAGCTGTTCATTCTGAATGAGTCACCAGGGAAGCAGCAGGCAGTGAGGAGACAGGATGGTGCTAAATTTGAGCTGGATAATTACTGGTTCCTCACTTTGTACGTGAAAACTGGATGAAGTTCTCTCTGGCTTGCAAAGGTTTAAGGCAATCTAGTGGAGAGGCTTCAAGAATGGTCCGATTCTCACAACTTCTATGTTATACTTTTAAGCTTTTAAGACATCCATCCATCCATCCATTATCTGTACACTGCTTAATCCTCACTTGGGTGGTAGGGGGGCTGGAGCCTATCCCAGCTGACTCAGGGTGAAGGCAGGGGACACCTGGACAGGTCACCAGTCTATCACAGGGCTCTTTTAAGACAAACAAAACACAACAATAATGGATTTCACCATATGCAACCTTTAATGTCTGCTACTTCCCACCAGGTAATGGCGGAGGACAAACCATGGGCTCTGATCTCAGAGGTGGGCGAGCAGGGTTACTTCGAAGACCTTGCTGACATCATAAAACGAAACTTCAACGTTGTCTGCCTCAAAGACTTTCAACAAAACCCGCAGCTGCACGGCCCAAAAATCCAGGCCGTGTTGTTGTGGAACAGCTTCCCTACTGTCGAACCTTCACTGCTCAGTTTGCTTCCGTCGCTGAAGGTGGTGGCCAACGGAGGAGTGGGCATCGACCACCTGGACGTGCCGTACATCAACAGTCTTGGTGTGAAGGTGACCAACACGCCCGGCGTGGTGAGCAACGCCACCGCAGATATCGGTATGGCTCTGCTGCTGGCGTCAGCACGGAAGGTGGTCGAAGGTGAGGTCGACGGTTAACTGAAGCCAAACCCAACGTGAAACAGTTATAGTGCAACCCTCAGAAAATAGAATGTATGTATAGATTATTGGTAGAAGAAGAAAAAGGCAGAAACTTTTCGATTCTTTCAGATGTAGAAACTAAAATCCAAACTCATTTAGAGAAAAATGGGTTCTTGGTCTTTTTTTCCCCTCTCTTGGTAAATGAAAGATGAATACCTGAATCTACAACATAATTTAGAGTAATATGGTTTGAAGAATTTTGCTTCATTCCCATACTGCCTCTCATAATTATCATCATCTTGTCTCTTGCTTTATGTTGTACAGTTCTGGTGACATACTGTATGTAGTATAAAGTATTTACAGCTCACAACATCTTAAATACTAAGTAATCACACGAGGATAGCAGAAGTAAATAATGTGTTAGAAACCCGTTCAAGTGTTTTGGTCCATCTCCTTGTAGGTCACCACATAGCCGTTGACCCGAAGACAACCCACCTACCACAATGCCTGATGGGAGATGAAGTCTCTGAGTCGACACTAGGGATCATCGGAATGGGAGACATCGGATACAAAATCGCTCAGAGAGGCAAAGGGTTTGACATGAAGATCCTGTATCACAACAGAAACAGAAGGTAAAAGACAGTTTAAAGATACATAAGGAGTTTAACTGAGAGGTTTTGGATGGCAAAATGTCACCTAAAAAATCCAATGCGACAGTTACTTGTACATAGATTGCTACTGAGGCATTAGAGCAATAAATCAACACGATGTTTGTCTTTCTGGGTGCTGTTCAGGAGTGTTGAGGATGAGCAGGCAGTGGGGGCGACTTTCTGCAAGAACATGGATGACCTGCTGAAAGAGTCCGACTTTGTCATGCTGGCGGTGAACCTGACGCCTGAAACCACAGGACTGATCAGCCACCAGCAGCTGTCCCTCATGAAACCCACAGCAACACTGGTCAACGTCAGCAGGGGTGGGAGTGATGCGTTTCCTTCCCTTTTCTAATCTGTCAAGCTGTCCTGAAACAGCAATAGTTGGTCTAATTTTGTCTCTGTTTATGTTTCAGGTCGAGTTGTGGACCAGGATGCATTAGTCAAAGCTCTGCAGTCTGGAACGATTCGAGCAGCAGCTTTAGACGTTACTTACCCTGAACCTTTACCCAGGTACCGTCTCTGTGAAAACACCCACACTCTCCAAACACTCTGATGCATAACATAATCCTTATACACTTTAAGTGAACACTGTGTTCTGACATGCAAGATATGCAGAACCATCAGTAGTTTTAAAAGGTAAATAACATTACATAAACATAAAGTACACAATATTCAGTATTATTCATTATTTTTTTATGTGATTTTTGTACTTTGATGATGGATTTGTACATTCATGTCTTTGAAGCTGTTTGTCTTTTAACTGAAATTGCAGAAACTGATAATTTTAAACATTTGGGATCAGCACAAAAGCTGCAGATACAGCTTTGACCGATCACTGTAATATTTTTGTAGTGAATGTGTTAACACGTGGAACAGCATCAGTATTCATTTTGAGTCATACTGGCTGGATGACTAATCCAAATCCTGTATTTTAGTATTGTCCTTCCAGCTCTGTTATGATTCAGCGCCCAAAGGGAAAGAGAAGTAACATAAAAACAACCAGATGGTCACAGTTGTACCAAAGTTGGAAGTGTTTTAGTGAATAATAGGTTTTTGAGATAACAACATTAAATCAGCACAGGTCATGCGCAAGGAGGAACAGAGGGCAGTGGATGCTACTCAGAAATAACAGGTTGATACAAACAAAAGGTGGCTATCTAACTGAAAGTTTTGAACCCACCTACCTCATCTTTATTATAACTAAAGGACTCAAAATAACTCACTAACCAAAAACAAAAAGTACAGAAGTAGAACCCAAAACCTGCCATCTAAACATTTACTTACCTGCAAAATGTGCTTATAAAAAACTCCTTAACCAGGTCCAACACATGTTAATATAGATATAAAACCAGGACACGGTTAATATAAAAACAAAGGGTGAAGGACCACAGTGGCTCAGGACTGTAACAAGCTCTATTTTGGTCTCCACCACCTGTTGCTGCACCTCTGAGAAACCCACTGCCAACTGTTTGGTAGCGTACAATTAGTGACCAATAAATGAATACAGAGGAACGTTTAGCTTTAGCTTTAGAGTCAGTGGAAATCAAAACGAAGCTAAAAGGAGAGTGAACATTGGGCTCGTATTTGTTAAATCGATGGAGACACGATTCCACATTAAATCTGATGTTACTCTGTGTGCTGAATGCCTTGGTTGACATGTTGTGTCTTGGACATTGTTCCAAAGCTCCCACAAAACTCAATAAATGCATTTTTAAAATATAAATCACTGGACATTTCTCAACCTCTAATGCCAGCTTTGATATCCTTTAAAACCCAAAAACCTAAATAGAAAGAATTGATCTGTCCATCAGTCTGCGCGTAAGACTTTATTTTAACTGATGTAATACAAGTGAAACTCCTCCTCTTAACATGTCTTCTGCTTGATTCTGTGCAGGGATCATCCTCTCCTCGGCCTCCCTAACGTGCTCATCACGCCCCACGTTGGCACCAACACTTACACCACAACAAGCAAGATAGTACAGCAGATGGTAGACAATGCTGTGGCTGCGGTGAAAGGCCTGCCTGCTCCCAATGAAGTCAAGCCGAAATAACTGAACTGATGGCACACTATCTGTCTGCATTGACAAGTGTTGATCTGTTGGCACTTGTGTTTCACTGTGAAATAAAGGAATAGGTACTGTTATTAACACATCGATCTGTTTTTGCCTGTTTAGTTGCACCTTGTGTGATTTACATGAATTCTTTCATTTGTCACAGCTTGTTTTCCTACACAAAATCCCAACCATGCATTTAAAAAGAATAAATAAAATCTCACTATTAATAGCTGGCAGTATATTTGTAGGTAACAAATATAGTTCTTGATTTATAGTTGATTTAGACTTTGTAATTTGATGAATCAAGCACAATATTTCTGGTTGAACAAAGTGCTTCCTTTTGTTCTTATTAGTTCTTCGTGTTTAATCTCTCACTTCATTTAACTCTGATTAATCCAAAAACTGTTCAGAAACTCAAGCTCATACTAAAAAACTTAACAGAATAAAGGGAAATGTCTTGTCCAGAATGATAATATAGTGCAACCTGATGTCAGATATTTTATTGTATTAATTTCATGTGTTACGATGTGTTGTTATTGTTGTCACAATACTCATGTTAATTAATAATCTTCGTTTAGCAGGCTCTTTTAAATTCGAATCCCACGAATATGATGCTGCAGTGTTTTGTTTATCAATAAATATCCATATGTCACATCTCTCACATATCTCTATGTTATAATGATTTCCTGTTGAGTAATATTTGGATTAAAAAAAAAAAAAATCTAATACAGTTTATGTCAGCGTCTTTAAGGCATGTTAATGTCTTTAATTGCATTTTTAATGGATAAAAAAAACATAACTTTGCTCTTAGAAATTATTATCATTATTAGTATTATTATTATTACGATCTGTTCTCTGATTTTTATAGTATAAGATCGCGCTGTTACTGAGTTGAATATCTCTAATGTGCATTGAGTCTTTGCGGAGCTTCAAGTTGCCCCAAAATATGCCTGAATATATATATATTTTTGTTGAAGCTTCGCCGCTACATTTCATTCAGGCATCTACAGGCGCTACTAAAACCGTTTCATCATCAACAGTCGCCACAGGTCAAAGAGAGAAAGGCCCCCAACACCCGGCATGAAAATAGAAGTGAAAGCTGCCGGGAAATTATCATTTTTTAGCTCATATCACCACGTTTAAATCTTGTAGTCGGTTTATATTTTATTTCTTAGCGTCTGCTGACCAAACGGCATCATGTTTATTTCTTCACAAAACTCAGCGCCCTCCTTCAAAGATTTCACCCTCGTCATGGTGAGTAGAAAAAAAAAATCTAGTTGATGCTCCCGATTTATAGTTAAACTTGAGACTTGAAGCTGCAGAAAACCTCTGACTCAAATTAATGTGACCATCTTTTGCATTTAAGTCAGGTAATTAGAAGTAAAAGTCCACGTATGTAAACGCTGTAGTGCTTAAATATGACACGTTAAAGTGCTCAGTGCAGTTTATTTTGCTTTATGTGGAGAATATCTTTGAAGGTCCCATATAGTGAAAAGCCATTTTTATTCTGTCTTTTGTTTGTTAAAACTTCGAAGCTGTTAAGATATGAAGACTTCCACTTTTAAAAGCCAGTAAGAAGTTGGCGTATTTAAATGGGTATGTCCCTGACCACTCGCTGATTGCAGGTTAACTACTCAGAATGAACAGATGCCTCTCAGTCTAACAGGTCTACTTTACTTTACTGCTCCTGCTAACTCTAAAATGTCTCAGTTTGTGTTTAGCTGCAAGAGTGAACACAAAAGTCGTCATGCACTGACAGCATCTTAGGAACTGAAGGGTTATTTTTGATGGTAACGTCCCACAGCACAAGGAAAATTCTTGCTATTCGTATGTTCCACTGCTAATGTGGCCACAAGGTCTGAGCTCTGTGGAAACCATAACGCTGAGGGATATTTAGAGATGATGGAAACTGTTAATAGCCAATAAATAACCAATAAACAAAGACTGGGTGGGTGCTCCATCTGTTTTCTTCTGTCCTGCTCTCTAAGCTCCCATATACTGCATTTTAAAACAGACAAATCCCCACTAAAGCTGCTGTTATTTACATATTTTTCTGTGTCTGTTGTCAGACAACAGTAGTACAGACCCACGGTCACTTCTGTTACAAAAGGGCCACAATATGGGACCTTTACTGTTTTCTATAGTTCTGCAGATTATTTTCTCAATACACTGAAAAATTGTTTGACATTTAGCTTGCTCAGTGCTCAAGGTGACATTTTATGTTGCTTGTTTTGTCCAACAATTGGTCCACACTTAAAAATAATTAAGTTTACTGTGATTTAAACAAAAAAAAGGCAGAAAACCATCATATATGAGAAGGTACAACTGCATTTTTGCATGAAACAGAGGCTAAGTCCGTTGATAAGTGAGCAAAATAACTGCCACCTACTCTTGTTGTCTTCTCCCCCCAGCCAGCAGTAGCTGTTGGAAATGTGGGTCAGCTGGCAGTGGACCTCATCGTGTCCACGCTCAACATGAGCAGAGTCGGCCACATGCACACAGACTGTCTCATCCCGATGGCTGGAAACAACCCGTACGCAACCTGTAAAGAAGACGCTGAGGAGCTGCACACTCCTGCAGAAGGTAGCAGCTGATCACTGTTGACTGAATTGTGTTTCTTAACCAGACAGACTGAAAGTGTCTCAGTGGCTCGTGAAACACTGAATAAATTGCGAGATCAAGATGAGATGCGGTGAAGTGAAAAGAAATCTCTTCAAGAATCAGACTCTGAGTTTCTCTGTCAACCTTCTGTCATTCACAGTTTACACAGCAGCAGAACTAAAGTTGGCAGTTCTTCAGATCAGAGCCCCAATTGTTCAGGTAAAAACAGTTTTTTTTTTTTTTTTTTTTTTTTTAGCCGAGTTACTGTGTGAATTATGTCTTCCAGAACTATGTGATCTGGATTTTATGGTATTTATGACTCTAACTTTCTTTTTTTCTGTCTTCATTTTAACTTCAGACAAAGTCCAAAAAGTTCCGCCAGCTTCTCGTATCTTGGATCAAAGCCAGCGGGTTCTCCAAGACTGTTGTTCTTTCCAGCAGTCACGCCTACCAGAGGGACGACCAGCAGCTAAAAGGGTAAACATGCAATCAACGTAGCCGATGCTTTTCTTTAATTTTGCTATTTCACAATCACGCCCAGTAACGAATGCGTGTGCACGGCAGCACTCCTCTGAGGTACCTGGTCACGCCGTCCCTGCTGACGGTGAGTGAGGACGCTCTGAAGGAGCTGGGCTGGAGGGAGATGGAGCGAGTGTCGGCCTTCCCTGGACTGACAGACACCAACACAGAACCAAGACTCTACATCCCCGGTGGAGGCATCACCAAAGGACTTTACACAGAGAGGTAGAGCTTCACCGAGACGTTAAATCATCGAAACATGAGGGACGATTAGATCCAGAGTGATGGAGTATGTTTCTAATAGTAAAAAATTCTAAGTTATTTTTATATACCCAAGTTTAAGAATTAAGGATTGAGTTGTAGCTGCACTCGTGTCACACTTCTGTACAATCAACCAACAAACTGCACACTGGACTGGTTTAAGAAGTCTGCTCATAAGTTCTGTGTGTGTGGTCTGTTGCATGTGAAAGAACTAGATGTAATTTCTCCATTTTCGTGAAATTGTTGCACAGAATAAGATGTCACAGCTACAAGATTTGGGTTTCAGAATTACATGTACATGTTCAGGATCATATTAATATAGATTAATTGATGACATTATGTCATGTTACCGTTATGTGAATATCCACCAAGATAAATATCCACAAGATATTTACTTAATATCGCTGGAAAACTTGTAGAATAACTGATTATCTTCAGTGTGTTACAAAACAATTGCCGTCTCTGCTACATTACCTTTCTCTAAATTCAGCGTTCTAATAAAAGTCTACCATCAGAAGCTTTTTTTAAAGTCTGATCATGGTTCCTGGATGTGTGTTTAGCTGTACGGAGGACGTCCCGCTGGCCGTGCTGCTGCTCTTCTGTTCAGAGGGCGACAACATTCCAGACGCCTTCACCCTCGTCAACCATCTCAACGACTGGCTCCATCTGCTGGACAGTAACGTAAGTGACAGTCAGTGCTGCTTTAAAGGTCCCATATAGTGACTTTTATTGTGGTTTTTATGGTTGTTTTAAACTTGGAGGACTAAAGTACAAGAGGTTAAGGTTTTTATATCTGCGATCCAGAAAAAGAGCAACAGTCCATGAGGTTTATTTACTTTCTAGAGCTGCCTCTGATGAGTCTAAAGTCATGAGCAAATCACACCGAACGTTCTGCTGTTGGCTGCAAGAGTGAACACAAGTGTCTTAATCCTTAGAGTTAGCTTGTTGTGCAGCTAGTGGCTAACATTATCATTAGCTTTGATTGCATGTCCACAGGTCAGGGCTCTGAGGAACATGTTATGTGGGGTGACATTTGGAAATGCTCCAGACTTTAGGACTGAGTTGAAACTAATAAGGGGAATTTCCCCAAGACGAAGAATAAAGTATCTATATGTCTATCTAGCAGGACTCAGTGGGTTACTGTGTTTTCATGTTGTCTGTTGTTAAACCTAAACTGAGGTTCTCTTCTGCCTTTAATTCCCATTTGAGCTGTTTTTTCGTTTACATAATTTTCTGTTTCCGTTGTCACACAATGGAACAAATATGAATCTGTGACTAAAACTCAGCCAATGAAGACGATTAGCTAACTCGTCGTCACTGTGGAGCCATTTCCAAGCTGCTGCTGTGCGCCACTAAAATACCGTAATTTCCGGACTATAAGCCGCTACTTTTTTCACACACTTTGAACGCTGCGGCTTAAACAATGATGCGGCTAATTTACAGATTTTTACGATTTTTACGGATTTGCCTCGAGACAAAAGTGACATTGAGAGCAACAGCGAAAGAGAGACTGAGGAAGTGTGTGACGAAGTAATTCTGAGGCTGAAGAAGACAACTTTAGTGGTTTTAGTGCGCAAGAGGAAGATGTGTTGTATGATGTATGTGTGATGTATGTTACCGGTATGTATTTTATTAAAAGTTAAAAAAATCTTTCTGTGTAAATATCTCATGTTACAACGTGGACACCTGCGGCTTATTGACAAGTGCGGCCTGTATATGTACAAAACTAGTTTTCTTTTTAAAGTTAGTGGGTGCGGCTTATATTCAGGTGCGCTAATAGTCCGGAATTTACGGTACTGATTTTTATGGCCACAATGTTTTCTGTCAAAGTCACCATACACACAAATTAAAAACTGCTATGCTATAAAAATTGTTGACATTTTCAGGTAAAATTAGCACTTAGTAGTAATAGCAAATCATGTTTTCACGGTCAACTTTTTTGCTCTGTGCTGTCAATCACAGATGCAGAGGGTGAGTTCTTCCTGATGGGGGCATAGACAGCAGCAGCTCAGTTGTGTTTAAAGCTCCAGACACTGAAACAGCCCATTTAGAACAAGGCTGAAATTAGAGATTTATACAATCATGGTAGAAAAAAGAATCATTTTTGTTTTATTTAGAGCTGAGAAATTGAAAGAAAGATTGTGAACACGTGACACTTTAGTAAATTTGGGAAACAATATGGGCCCTTTAAAGCTACTTAGAATCCCAGGTGGTTTCAGCAGAAATGTGAATTCAGAGAAGTCACGTCACAGCGACGTGAGGCTGATGAGGCACGAGTGTGACTTTAAAGGGGAATGTTCTCATTTCAGAGCCAAGAGCCAAACAAATGGAAAATCCCGACTTCCTGGAACCTCCTTTTTGGAAGCGGCATCCCTCCTGCGCTGTTCTGATACAAAAAGTGTTTCTGCTATTTTTAGCTTGTGGTCACCTTCGGAAGAATTCAGCGGAGTTCCATGACATGCCAGCGTTTACTCTGCAAACTTCTGCTTTAGAGTAACACACCTGTAAATCAACACCACAGACATCTTTGCTCTCTTGACAATGCATCATTTCTGTCTCTTCTGTCTCTGTCTTTGATATAAATATGTGCAAACATAAAAGTACATTTACAGGAATTGACTCAAACATGCACTTAAAATACTATTTCCTAGTTTTGCAGCATTTAAATGTTCCCTTGTGTTTTTCAATAAAAGATTGTGATGAGAATCTAGCGTGGCTTCACCTAAAACAATACGGACTTTTATTTTGCTGCTCCCGTTGGATTCTGCATCCACCCACTTAACTGAAAGCGCTTGGCCAAGCGCCACCCCGTATTCCTGGCAGTCCCACCTCTGCGCTCTGTAACTTGATTCCTTTCTACAACGTTACGGTGTTAACAACAGGACAGCAGTTACTGATCCAAGTTTGTGGTTTTCCTCTCAGTCTGCCTCATTGTTTTGGGTGGTTTCTGGGCAGACAGGTTGTGAGAAAGGAATGTCCTGACAGCATGTTTAAGGGAAAACTGGGCGCAATAAAAGAAAGGTTCTCCTCTGAATAATCTGAAAAACTCTCCTGATCCTAAAAGTAGATTTACAATATGAGTAATAGTCAAGTTTTAAACAAGTCTCTGTTGGACTCTGAGAATATTTATCTTTGATTTTAAGACAAACAGGCCAACCTGTTTGAGAAATAGACCTCTCTGGCAGAGCGTTAAGAAGATAAATGACAGATTTTCCTATTTGTCTGTGAAGCGGTTTCATGGAGGCCAACGGTGGCACTTGCCAGCAAAATACCATATGTGGGGTAAACCGGGATGAGACATCCATCCCTCCACAGATTTTCATTTCAGGTCTTTTTTTTTTTTTTGGATGACGAGGGGCCTTGCTAATCTTTAAATAACTGGAGGGAGGAAATCAAAAGAAGTGGTTTTGAGATAAGCTGATGTAATATTTTTTCAGAACAAAATAATCTTTTTTTTTTTTTATTTCACTGTTGATATAAGAATCATATGGAGGGCTATCCTCGAGTTTAAATAAAAGTAATAATAAAGATAGACTCTCTCCAACTGGGCCGTTAATTCAGAATTAATTAGCAATCATCACAGTAGTTTTTAATAAAATCCAGAATCCTTTAGTCAGCATTATGTTGCAGAACAAGTTTGGTAACTGGTCGATTTTGAGATTTGGGGCTATTTTGCACATATATATATATTATAGGGTGTTTACAATTAGTCTACAGGAGATTTATGCAAATTACCACATATTTAAGGAAATAACACCTCATTTGGGGCTGCTCGGTGGTTAGCACCGCCGCCTCGCAGCTAGAAGGTCGCCGGTTCACATCCCGGAGAGGACACCCAGGATCTTTCTGCGTGGAGTCTCCATGTTCTCCCCGTGCAGCGTGGGTTCTCTCCAGGTTCTCCGGCCTCCTCCCACAAGGTCCAAAAACATGTTGAGGTTAATTGGTGATTCTAAATTGTCTGTAGGTGTGAATGTGAGTGTGCTTGGTTGTCTGTCTCTAAGTGTAGCCCTGTGATAGACTGGTGACCTGTCCAGGTGAACCTGCCTTCACCCTGAGTCAGCTGGGATAGACTCCAGCCCCCCACGACCCCAGTGAATAGATGATGGATGGATGGATGTTTATGGACACCTCATTTGCATATTTAATCACAACATCTCAGAAAGCATACAGAAAATGTAGGTAATCAAATAGGGAAATGCCATTAGTTGTATATTTTTACCCTATAATAGCAATTTCCACTGAAAATGTGTTGAAGTCTACACATCTTTAAAGGCTGTTTTCTCCCATTCCGAACCAGAAATCTCCACTTTCATAGCACTTAGAAACACCACACTTGACAGACTTATTCTTATCTATGTTCTAAAGGTCATACAGAGGGCTTTTTGTTCTTAAAATATACATTACTTTCCTAAAAACAGGGCAAAATAGTATATTTTCTACTTCCTGAATGTATTTTTATATGTATGGAATCATCGTAGTCCCCTCTGTGAAAACCTTTGACTCTAACATGTCGAGATGAACAACAATTTTGAAGCCGGTTGTGTCAAATGTTCGGATTTCTTTTCTGGAAAAGAAAACAGGATATATATCGGGATACTGCTTTAAGTTCTATCACATGTGTGTAATGAAAGTGCTGCTAAGGTCACATCAGCTACCAGGTTTGTGGTAACCAGAGAAGAACAAATACAGGTTTGTATGGAAACTAGATAATACCAGTTTTATTTGTAGATTACACTCTAAAGAAAGAAACTTAAGACAAATTCAGTTCAAAAGAAGAACAAGTCATCAAATCCGCTTTCCACTGTTCTCAGATCTGTAACATTAGCCTTTGTCTTTTTGAATTGTTTTTTTTAAAGGAGTTTTTTTTACAAGCAAAAATATGTCTTTTTATACACATCTTTTTAAAAAGAACACTATGTACATCATGGAAACATTACATGCCACTGAATTTGTTATGTGGGAGGAGGCAGTGCTTTTCATTTAACCAGCCCCACATCACCTGAAAAACTTCAAGTAATTTCTTATAAAAAATAGAACATTTTTATTGTTGCCTCTGAAAAAAAATGTTTTCCAAAAATACACATATGAACAGCATTACAAATTGGCAATGCATAGCCCCTATTTTCAGTCCTAAATTTATAAATGCAAAGAAGCAGAGGAGAATGAGAAAGCTGCAAATAATAGCACTAAAAAAAAAAAAAACTAAACAAATTTGATTGTGACTCCGGAAGCAGCGCCGTCAGTGGTTGAGGTGTGGCCTGGGGGAGGAAAGCGCTGGTGTGTTTGTCTTCAAAGAATGTCAAAGTGTTTACTGTAAACAGTTTAGAGACGAAGAGGAGAAAATGTAAAGCTGTGAGGAGGAGGAGGAGGAGGAGACGGGATGGGGAGGTGAGCCGTGGCTGAATAATGCTACTTGGCTGAGGGGAGAAAAAAAAAAAAGACAAAACCCAAAAAACAGTGACGACAGGAGAGCTAGCTGTTGAGGTGAGGAAGAGTGGTTTGGAGTTGAGGAAGAAGAACACAGAGTTTGGGAGAGAGCTGGAGTTCCCTGCCGATGTTGGCTTCGCTGCCAGAGCTGTAGTCGGGTGGCCGCGGGTGGAGGCGGTTAGCAGTCGCTGGTTTTCGCCCTGTCGCGAAACACAAAACAGTTAAAGAGACGGAACTCCAAAAAAAAATACTGTCTGAGAGCGTCAGTGAAGCTCAGCAGTGATCAAAGGAACTCGTGCCACAAAAAATCAAGTTAGTGTCTTCAGCTTGGTCAAGTTTTGAAGTTAAAACTTCACCACAGAGAGCAGAAGTCGGAACGAGGTTTGCTGAGCAGGAGCTGTGGCGCGTTAACACCAGTTCAAATCACTTTGATCTTATCGAGATTAGAATAAATGCAGCAAAAGCAGCAATCATGTTTAAAAAAAAAAGAAAAAAAGAAGAAGAACAAAACGTCACACTTAATTGTAAATGGAAAACTTTCCATCGTGTTACTGCGAACCATGAGAACACATAATTAGATTTGATTATCCGTATGATACAGTGAAGCTTGTCCCCAGATGATCTAGAAGGACTACAATGCAACTAACCTTAATAAAACTCATTTAAGTCAGTTATCAAGACAAAAGGCCAAGGATTGATATGCTGTATGTACAGAGGCTTGTTCAGGTCATTTTTACAATCCCTCGCTTCAGCTTCTTAATTATTTATTTTTTTAGTATATTAATTATTTTGGTGAAGTGTCTGTGAAGGTTCTCAGTCATCTAGGTGGACAGCTTGGACTTGCTTGAGTTCCTTGAAGACGTTCCACCTCTCATCCAAGAGGCTTCATCAGCTCTGACTGACTAGTTGGGAGTTCCAGATACTGATATTCTTAAGGAGCCATTAACACCTGAGTTTCGGTTTCAATTGGGGGTTTGTTGCTCCTGGAACTCCCAACTAGTCAGTCAGAGCAGAAGAAGCCTCTTGGATGAGAAGTGAAATGTCCTCAGGGAACTCAAGCAAGTCCAGTTGCTACGATTAATCTACCAGAATATTTTGGTGAACTGTTGGTCGGCCAAAACAAGACATCAGAAGACGTCACTTTGGGCTTTATGAAACAGCCACTTTCACCATTTCTAGACACTTACAGATAAATCAATGAAATGAAAAGAACTGTTAGTTGCAGCCTTAACTATGCAGCATGATGAAGCACAATGAGAGACAACAAAGAAGCTTTGTTTCGTTCACAAGCTCCTCTGGTCCATTCAATCAACTAAAGCCCTCTAACACCTAAACACAAGTCTTCTGATGAAAGTCAAACATTACACAAAGTAACTGATGCAGTTTACAAACCACTAGCAACACTGCCATGCTATGTTTCTGAAGGCACTGAAAGACCTCATGACACAACTCTGAAAGTTAGGCGCACCAGCGAGAACGTACGAACATGCAACAAACCTTCAGGAAACTCATGGATGGGAATTTACTTTTCACTGGTGGATTAACTGAAGGACTTCATCTATGTAACTGCCGAGACCCGATCAGTGATCCTACGTTCTCTGTCCTCGCCACAAAATAATTCTACTTTCATGTGAAGAGCAGAAGGTTGTTGTTTTGCACTGTTTTTCTTGACAAGATTGAAAAGACAGATAAAAAAAGAGGCCACCACATTTGAATATTTGCAGCTCGGTGTGAATTTGCATCTTGCATTGCTCCGAATCAACCTGACATTTCAGAGTTTCAAAAACCATTAACCACAAATTTTACACACGCCACATCATGCTAGTGTGCAGCCAAAACGAACACAACTCCAAACCACAGGGGCCCAAGCAAATCACGAAAAGAAAAAAAACAGCAACAACAAAAAAAAAAAAAAAACCCAACTGAAAGAAAAACACAGCAGACACTAAGTGTGAACACACATACACCCGCACACACACACACACACACCTCTATGAACAAGAGAGGCCGCTCTTTTAAAAAGCTGTGAGTAAACTTCCTCCTCTAAATGTGCTCCTCGTTGTTGTTGTCGCTGTCTCAGAGGGGGGTAAAGATACACTGCCCCCCACCGGACAGGCCACCTCTTGTCATGTGCAGCAAATGCAGCCCAAACTGTCCAGAAGAACCACAACAGCAGAGTAAGACCTCGTCAGAAATGGTGAAGTTTTGGCCATATTACTAGAACAACACTGACATGTCAAAATAACAAACGAAAGGCTTCTCAGAAATGACTTTGTGAGCTGTTTCTGTAGGTGTGCTGTCATGAGAAGTAAGTGCTTCATCAGGTCTCACTGTCCGCCGCTGTGATGGGAAAACGAGCTACGTGTCGTTTCGCTAGACTTCTGGATTCACGCTAAATGCAGGAGAATGATGACGGAGAGAAAGAGATAATTGGAAGAAATTGAAGCCTCAGCAGAGTCTCCGTCTTACTTCTGCTCTTGGTAGGATGAGTCACACACTGGGAAAGCCTGTCTGGATTTCAAAGAAATGGAGCTAAACTATGACTCACAGCCTTTTATATCGAAAGAGTTGTAGAGTAAAAATTCTGCTTTCCTGTCTAAAAGAAAATACCACGCTGTACTGCAGGTTCATCATTCATAAATCGCATATTCGTCTTAACCAATGGATTAGATGTGGTTCCTACAGTCTGTGTTGATTAATATCTACAGTGTACGCAGGCATATCACACTAGACAGTGTCATTTAGATGGTACATAAAAAAGTCATCCCAGACAGTAGTGACCTGATGATTCAAGTATGTAAAGCAGGAAGTAGTTTTAACCAAAAGATTTAATCACCTTTTTCGCTTCTTCTCTGAGTCATTCGTCCTGGACTTGCTTTGGGGTGTCTTGGCGGTCCCCGATTTGGAGATACTGTCTTCTCTGCGTCTTTTGCTGCACGAAAAGGAAGGAAAAAGGGTCAACAGTTGTGTTTCCAGTAAGAATACGAGCTACTGTGTTGTAAGCGACAGAAGAGTTTAATTTGAACACACCGATTATGTTCTTTGTCTGATCCTATGCACAACCACCACCGACAAAGACTTTTTTTGACTACTTAGTTACTTAATTTCTGGACTATAAGCCGCGACTGTTTTCACACGCTTTGAACTCTGCGCCTTAAACAATGATGCGGCTAATTCACCGATTTTTACAAATTTGCCTCGTGGTGAAAGTGACATTGAGAGCGAAAGAAAGACTGAGGAAGTGTGTGACGAAGTAATTCTGAGGCTATTCAATTCCAACTTTAGTGGTTTTAGTGCGCAGGAGGAAGATGAAGATAGCGATCAATGACTTTTCCTGGTAGGCTACTGCACAAACTTTACAATTTCATTTAGCGGACGCTTTTATCCAAAGCGACGTACATCTGAGAGTAGATCACATTCATACACCTGCCTGCCTGGGAGCAACTTCAGGTTCAGTGTCTTGCCCCAAGGACACTTTGACTGTGGAGGGGCGGCGGATCGAACCGCCAACCTTGCGATTAGAGGACAACCCTGAGCCACAGCCGCCCTGTATATTTACTTTCTTAACCAGCCGTGTTACAGGCACTGTTCGGAAAAAAATATTTATGGTACGTATCTGTGTTTGTTACCAGTACGTATTTAATCAAAAGTTTAAAAAAATCTTTCTGTGTAAATATCTCATGTTACAACGTGGACACCTGCAGCTTATAGACAAGTACGGCCTGTATATGTACAAAACTTGTTTTTGTTTTAAAGTCAGTGGGTGTGGCTTTTATTCAGGGGCGCTCAATAGTCAAGAATTTTCAGAACTTTTTTTAACTAGTACCCTAATTCCATATTTGGCTTTTTATGGCCACCTTTTAGTTTCTTCCCCCCATTCTGTAATTCATACCTTTAATTTCTAGTTGTCTGAAACAGTAATTAGCGAATCTCTAACAGCCTGTTTACTTTATTTATCAGCCTACTTTGATCAGTGGCTAGAAATCAGACTCACTGTACTGACTGTGTCGTGCTGCCGTCCAGCTCCGGTTCCTTGCAGGGAGACTGTGCAGGTACTTTGGCGTCCTGCCTGTAGTCTTCTCCCTCCTCCAGCTGACCTGCTCGTTGGCTGCCGTTGTATCGCTCCGTCGGACACCTGGGCTGAGGCTGAGCGGAGGGGGGAGACTCTGATGACGGCTCCTGGTCTTCCCTGGATAATTCCCGCCATCGGTTCTGCACAAAGAAATGAGCAACAAATGTAAATATAAAATAATCTAAGAGAGGAAAGTTTGTTAGCAAAGCAGGCCGCTATACTGTCTGTGAAATTACATGACAGCAAACTTCAATTTAAGTTTTTCAGAGTGTTTTCTTTGTCGCCTAATCCTTATGTTATTGTCATTTCTTTGTATTTCTCTGCCTGTCTTCATCTCAAAAGCAAGAGCTGTGGACCCTAGATAAAGGTGAGTAAGTCTGGTCGACTAAATGGAGTCTCTGTGAGTAAGAGATATATGAACAAGAAAAAAGCACTTGAATATCATTGAGAAAGAGAGAGATGGTGTCAGAATGGGTGACTGACTTTGGTGTATGCGGTGCTGGTACCTGTACAGACGAGTCTCCCATGATGAACTTGGCTCCTTCAAGGACCGCCATGTAGGAGAAGCGAAGCTGGTCAGGAGTCTGGATCAGACCCATGCGGTACTTCCTCATGTTCAACAGGATGCTCTTTATGTCCACTGATGAGGGGTCTTTCCTCTTGTCCATCTAGAGCAGACAGTAGCACAACTTGGCTCAGTTGACAAAGAGGAACTCCCTTATCTCTCCATATCGGCGTATGTTTCCGCCTGAGCGTTCTGATTTCAAGTCCAACTGAAATTAAACTGCTTAGTTTTTGACAGTCAGAGAAGCAGGGTGGATTAAATTAGTTTTAACTGTCAAAACCCACAAAGAATTCCCATTAGACTTCAAAGGGGCCTAGTTTTCACATAAAACAAACATATTTTTATAAAATGTGGTAACAACTGTGGGCAGATGGGCAGGAGGAGGTTTAACTTGAAAAGAATACCTCAGAGCAGCTCATAAAAAAAGACATGAACTTTGGACTCTGCACCACAAAATTCAAACTTGTGAACCACGACTGTGAACTCCTTCATCTTAATCTTTCTAAATTGAATTCTGAGCGAGCTGTTGTGAAGTTTGAACTGGTACAACGCTGGACACCTACATACCCTCCAGACCTTTTGACAATTCCCTAAAACATCTTCTTTTGTCTCCTTTTAAAAAGCTATTAACAACACATCTAAAAACTACAACGATGTTAGTTTTGAGATATTTCTGTCGACGCTCAAATCCAAAGGCGACCGGGCCTTTTCTGTGAGGGCCCCTCGGCTTTGGAACGACCTACCTGAGGAAATAAGGCTGGCAGATTCAGTCTCTTCATTTAAATCATTTCTTAAAACCCACTCACTTTTCAGTGATGTTTTCTTTTAAATTTTCACCCGTTTCTTTTCCCTTTTATATCTGTACTGCCTGCGGTCCTTCTCTCTTTTCTCTTTCTTAATCTACTTTTATCTTCAGCTTTTATCTTAATTCCCCTCTGTGATGTTGCCTTTTTAATCAGTTTTACTAGTTTTACTATAACACACCTTCCAATAGTGACCCAGCCTGTTCTTTTTCGTTTTTATTGTGTGTATTTTTATATTTTGAATGTTCGCCTACATGTTGTTTTCCGTGTTGCCTCGTCTCACTGTGTGTTGTATTTCTTTATTATATAAAAGCACTTCTTAAAGGTGCTATACAAATAAAGTGCATTATTACATTATGATTATTTCTGGTGCAATTAAAGTCCTATTCATGTTTCTGGTCTTCTTCAGGGAAGCTGTGAGAAACAAGTTGCACACACACCACACTAAAGTAAATGTATGGTTTTCTTCAGTATTCTTTCTACTTTATCTATTGTACATTCTTAACCAAATATATCAGACAAAAAATGGTTTATTTGTGGACTTATTTTAATGTTTTTAGTCCTTAAACTACTTTTAATTTCTGACAGGGGCTTCAATCAGCGAAGTGGTACAAAAATGAAAAACCTCGATGGATGTATTCACAGGACAAGTGCTGTTGAGACAAATTACACAGGCTACTGATTTGTGTAATGTATGTACATCCAAATATTAAATATTACACTGACTGAAGTATTGTGTTCTTGTGGATGTATACATACAAGTCAGATGTATTCATTTGAATGCAAAAATACATAAAAAATAATCAACCAGAGCTCATACGGGACCAAGAGGCAGGACTTACCAGGACCAGGGATGTGTCAACTAATGAAAACGTCCCTGAGCGTCCGATCCCAGCACTGCAGTGCACCACGGCGGGTCCGTGCTCCACCCCCAACGATCCCGACTCCCGCACCTTGAAGAGGAAGTTTAGAAAAGACGCCGGGGACTCGGGGACACCAAAATCAGGCCACGTGGTGTAATGAAAGTGGTAGATCTCTCTCTTCTCCCCTGTCTGTGGAAGGAAGCAAACAATGCATCTTTAGTTTCCCAACTATAAAACTTGTATTTGTTTGCACAGACTCTGTCAGTTGTAATTCTGGCAGTACAGACTGAGGTCTAGTGTTTAACAACTGAACTTGGCAAACATTTCTGCAACGACAGTTTCAGTTTCAATTCATTCAACAAACCGGTCTCTGAAAAACAACAGTGTCGCGAACGAAGGCTTGTGAGAACTTGTTTGTCGTGCTTGCTTTTCTGTGATGATCTTTGGAGTTAATTTTTATTATTTGTGCTCATTTTGAATATAAAAAAGGAAGTATGAATGATGGATTACAGAAATCCATAAAGATTAGATGAAAACAAGTTGAACTTATAGTATTAACAGTGTAGCTTGAACATGTATGGTTTTACTTAAATACTTAAATTGCTCTGATTGGCATTTTGTCCTTACCTCCACACTGGAAAAACTTTGGATGTGAGTAAAGCTAAACTGCAAGTTTAACCCTTCTCAGAAAATCCAAACAACGTGCCAATTATTGAACACAGGTAGTTCTAACAATCTTCGAACAACGCATGTGATGTGTCCTATGTGACATCAGTGAATCATTTCAGTTCTCCTCTGCTACCTTGTACTGGGAATTCCCCATTTACTAAGTATTACTGTGGCCTACATTAATATTCTGCAGCTCCAACACTCTGGTGGTGTAGTAAGACTTGGTGTCTTCTGACAACAGTGTGACCAGGAAGCGTGTGTCTCTTAAAGCCATCTCTCTCTCCTCAGCCGTGGGCCAGTACTGCGCACACTTTTCCTGTCGCGGGAGAAGAAAGCAGAAGAAAACATGGAAAAATTACCAAAGGAAATTAAACATCTGACAAAGATGATGAAAAGCAGACGGTAGCGGACTGAGGTATAGCAGCTGACTGCTAACGGGGAGCACAGTTGGATCGTTGGCACCGAGAGGGAAGCTGCGCTATGCTGTGGACAAACATCCTCTCCGTTTTTTCCTGTCTGGTTCTTTTCTGTTTGCACACATGCCAGGACTTTTACCTGGTCACGCTCACACATAAATGAGATGACACACTTGCATTATACGCTGTTACACATGTACACAAACGTACAGTTCTGCTCATAGTTTACATTCTTAGAATTTGCGAAACATGGGCCACTTCAGAACACGACTGACCATGCAGAAAACGTGTCTTGGCGGTCAGATGAAGACATTTATTACAACATATTTGTGTGCCCTATTTAAAATTCTAATGGCAACTGTAGGCGCAAATACCTCTGAATGTTTGGCCTGATGACACACAAGTGGACAGATAGAGGTGTAAAAGGCTATTAAGGGTATGTGTCCATGCCAGTGACTTGTTTGCCTACAAACAGGCAGTCAGTTCCTCAGCTCTTCAGAGATCCCTGCACATTTCATCTGGGGAAAGCAATACAACCATCAAATGACCTGCAAGAATTTTTCTATGCTCTTTTCCAATTATATTTTATATTTGTTATTATTTTTGTTTGCTTGTGTTGTTGATACCGACGTTGTAAAGCGTCTTTGAGTATCTTGAAAAGCGCTATACACATATTATTATTATTATAAAGAAATGGTAGTTCAGCTTTATAAATCAGGAAGAGGATGTAAACAGATATTCAATATGTGAAAAATGCCACTCAGTAGTGTTCAAACTTTGATTTGAAAAATGTGGAAGATTATAGGTTCTCTGATATCAAGTCACGGTCAGTTAGACCAACAAAGATTTCTGCCACAACTGCCAAGAAAATCAGTCGGTTTCAAAGAAAAACCCACAAGCAGCTTCAGCTGAAATACAGGCTTTTCTCTTCAGCTGCCAGAAGACAACTGTGACTACAGCAGCCCAACAAAACAGCCTGCGTACAGTATGCCAAAAAGCACTGAGACAAGACTCCAGAATAGGTCATTCGGAGTGAAATTGAACTGTATGGTCACAAGCATGAACAGTGTTTGGAGAGGAGTCAGCAGGACTTAAGACGAAAAGCACGCCACTGCTGTTGTGACGCACAGACGTAGCGAAGGGAAATTTAGTCAAGACTGATAACAAGGTGAACACTGGAGTGCAACTTGCATTCACCAGCCTGAAAGCTGGACGCCACTTGGACTTTCCAACATGACAGTGATTTTCCAAGTCGACTTGACAGCAGCTGCAGATGACAAAAAGTGAAAGTGAAGTCTCCACCACAGTCTTCTGACTTCAATGTAATTAAGCAACTTTGGGAAGATTTACAAAATGCTGTTCACGAAAGAATTTAGGGAACCTGCAGGCTTTTTGCCAAGAACAGACAACGCTGAAAAAAACCCCACAATTATCGCAACGGACTGCGAGCCGTCATTAATGCTCCGGGAGGTTTTTGAATGGGCGTCATCTCAGTATTTCCTTTATTGAATTTTATTTGAACTAAGCAAAGGTTTCAGCAAAAACGGCTCCAGCTTGCATGCATTCAGTAAAGCAGTGCCTGAAATATGCAAAACAACAAATAAAGGCTTGTATTGTGGTTATTGTTTTGTTATTATTATTTGATTTGTTCTCATTTTGAATATAAAAATAAATGAATGATGGGTTACAGAAATAGACAATATCAAAGATTGGAAGAAAATCTGACAAAAAGTGCAATTTGCTGTTGAAACACTGCAGTTTAAGCAAATGATGTTTATGTTAAATAACTAAACTACATTATCTGCAGCTCTGTGACATTTTCTTCCCACATCCAGAATGCAAAAGCTTCAGATGAGTAGGACGATTAATAGAAAATCAATGCAAACACAAAACAGTGCTTCATATTCATGATTAAGACTGTTTCAATTTGAATCCCATTAAAATATAACAAAAAATGTGATTTATCTGATGTGTTCTTTAAAAAAAAACATGGTACACATTTTCCCAATTCAGCCAAAGTATGTAAAGTCAATGCTTTTCATTGACATAAACAACTATACATCTGCACCAAATCCAAACTATGCTGTGCAACACCAAATATATCATATCACAAGCTTGTTTTGTTTAATGCACTATTTAGTATTTTGTGGTCATAATTCTATTTTTTGTGCAAAATTTAATTGTAATTTAATTGTTTAATTGTACATTTCTTACACCACATTGCAATTTACCTGTACCACGAAATTTTAATTAAAATCTGTAGGAATGAATTTTGAGCAGAGCAACAAATTCAGTTCTAAACTATTTGTTTACTTTCTCCTCTTTAGTCTTTTTAATTTATCATCATTACTACTGTTGCTGTTTTTAGTCTTTACTAATATAAGTAAAGAACTGTTTATTTCTAAGCCTGAGTAGGGAGCTTAAATGATTTTTGACAGAAATACAAGCCCCTCGTCAGTGCTGCACTTAAACATGGTGTCAAATACATAAGTTAGGTCAACGACATCCCTTCGCACAGTGTTTCCTCAGTAAACAGACAATGACATGAGCTGCAGAGGATAATTTTATCATGTAACCTTGGCTCTGCAGCACTGCACAGCCGCCCCACATAAAAGATCCTTGTGAGGTTAATAATATCTGTTGACTAACTGCTCTTTATCTTCTATTTCCAAGAAAACAGTCAGTAAGTGGATCTCATGACCCAGCAAGAACCACTCCAGCTGCTTTACTGAGAAAGAGAGAGGTCACAGCTGCTCTGCGTGAGAGCGTTTTAGTGTGTGTTTAATCTGCACATTGCAGGATCACCGGAGTTAAAGGGGTTGAGAGGTTGGGCTGCATCCCAGAATCTCTCATACATCTGTGAACACGTTGTCAAAACACTGAATTCCAGTTATTCTGCTGACAGGGGAGTGAGAGTACATCCATATTAAGCTTGTCAAATTTATGAACACATCTTTTTTTTCCCCCGTTTCAGCCCTCGCTCCAGACTAATACGGCACGTCTCTTGAATCAAAATGGAGCTTTTCCAACAACAGCCTTCAGAGTGTGTTAATCTGAGAATGTCAGCATTGTGTTTCAGTGTGTACGCAGTCCAAAAAGACAACCTTAGCTAGCCCTGTGAAGATTGGGGGCTGTGTGCCAGCAATGTTAAAAAAAATATAGCCTTCAGTTGCCTCTAACTCCACTGTGATCTTTCATTTTAAATGTCAATATAGCCCAATATACAGCAGTGATGTTGTCAGTAACTTAGATTTGTGCCAAATCATGTCATGATTATGAAATAAGAGGTTTATCAGCACAGCTTCAGAATGCTAATTAGCAAAAAATAAGTGCGTAAGTCCAGTTAGATTGTGATGTTAGCTACATTAACACACTATAGGTGACCACAGAGAGCAGGAGGATGCTGAATGGAGCTGTAACAGGCTGTAAACCTGCAGAGCCACTGACTATCAGTGTCATTTCCATGTTGTTCAGGCATTTCACTGTGGGCAGAGCTTTCTACAAAACAGCTAGACAACTTAATGCAGATGCAACATGAAGCTGGACGTTTTGAAAAAGACCAGTAAGAATTCACAAGTGACAAGAATTATTTCACACCGTCAGCAGACTGCCAGCTTCAACAGAGTGCATGAGTAGCTGTGGATAAAAATGTCAGTGCCTGACTAGACTTTCTGTGGTTTATTTGGTATGTGTGTGGGCATGTGCACACCAGACAAATAACAAATATCAAACCAGGCAATATAACGTCTGCTTTTATCGTGTACTCACCGAGCCTTTCTCTATGACTCTGTTGAGCATGATGACTGCCTTGGTCCTCTGCTCCCAAATCATGAGCCAAAAGTGACCACAGGTGTTCCTGAGGGGGCCCTGTGGACAAAAACACACAAACACTTTGCTCAGTTACATGGCAGGAGCAGGAGCAGGAGGAGGAGTCCAGCGGGGGGCAGTGGGAAGTCATTGGCGATGCAAATGTGTGTAACCTTTCAGCTATGCACAGTAACATTAGATCCACAAAATAAATTCGCTGAGCAACAGTCGGAGACCAACACATAACTATTGTAACAAGCACGCAACTGAGATTTGCATAAAGATAACAACGGTAAACATAAAGGTCAAGACTGCTAAAGGTTATGATGTGGTTGAATTGAAAAGAATACATGATGAGAGGTGATATCTTCAAATGTCAAATCTTTCTCAAATAATACAAAAGAGAGACCACAAATAGACGACGTGCTGAGATAATGTCATTAAGTCTCGTCTTGTAGTTTCTGCCATGTGTAAACACAATAAGGTGTAGCAGTAAAAGGAATGAAACAAATCCCCTGTTTGAACAGAAACACACTCCATTAGGTCACTCAGATTATAATGTGAATGAAATAGTTGTGGAAAAAAAACTACTGCAATTTTGTTTATGATTCAGCAAAAGATTATTGGAGATATCTGATGATGATTGACCTGGTAATTCATTTCACAATGTTTCTAATCCGTGTTTTGAGGCCTTGACAAACAGCACATGAACGGTATAGTCTAGCTTTGACTCAACAAAACCAAAACACTGACTTTAAAAACACTTCGACACGCTGTGACACAAATCCAGTGAATGTTACTGAGCGCTGAACAAAGCGCTTGATATTTTTTTGCTTCATAATATTCCAAAAATACAAGCCTGTTGTCCAATTCTACAATCCACCATTACTGTAAGAAACCTGATATCTTACTCTTGTCATGCTGAATTACGAAAGCTTTCTGTGGCTTTAAATTGCTGAGATAACAGTGTGCATTGAGCAATGACTTTTGGTTACAAAAAAAACAAAGAAAGAAAAAGTTTTATCAGCCAAGTCACAGTTTCCTATGGTCATGCAAATGAAAGAGGTAAGTGATTATTTCGCCTTTCATTTCCTGCACAACAACATTGTTAAAATGTGTGTGAGGCAAAGACACTGCTCTGAAGAGTTTCTGTTTAGAATCTATGTTGATGACTTTATAAATGACTTCATCCCAACCCAGCAAAATAGTCGCAACATCCCACCCCCCTAACATTTGTAACCACGGTTCCTGATTCTTTATAACATTATGTTGATTTGACTGCCCTTAAAATATCATAAAAAGAAGAAGTTATAGATGAGAGAGTTCTGAAGAATACAGCAGTTGTGGTCTGCTTCTACCCAGATGCCTCAGAGAAGTCTCAAGCAAATAGTCTTTTAGAGAGTAATTCTATAAAGAAACACTTCATACTGTCGTGTCACCTTAGATAGGTTAACCACTCTCAGGGTGTCACTACTTTCGCTTAATATTTAAGCATTCATCCTCTTTTGACAACCTCTGCTGTGTTTCTGTGAGGTCACCCAGAGTCCCATTCAAAAGGTTAAATTCTTTCCCATTACACGTAATTAGTTTCATGACTTATTAACCTTTTAACTGTTTTATTTTTCTTTGTAAGGCTGAAGCTCATGTCTTTGCCCCTATTACACTGGCTATGCCATATTGTGTGTATTGCTACACACAAACAAAATTGTCTGCAGGCGAGTATGTTGGGTAAGCAAACCATGCGACGCAGATTAATGTTGATTTATGCTCATTTTCGTGCCAATTCCTGAGAATTATACGCAGATAAGGATATAAAATAGTGCTGCCTGAAATTTAATAATACACCAGGGGGATATTTTTAGGTAGACTGGTAGAAGTAATAATGAGGATCAGAAAAGCATATGAACACAATAAAATATAAATGATCCATCTACACAGTTTTTGATGAACTGTTGAAAAGCAACATTAATTTTCACATTTGCTGTGCTCATACTAAATTTCGCCATGCTTATTATAGTGAATAATTAAATTATCACTTTCAAAAAATACTATTAGGATGTTTTCAAAGTTGAGGTTTTACCAATAACTGCGTCATTCTTCAGTAATTATCTACAATTTCGAACACAGAGCAACAGGAAGAAGACCACAGAACCACCATACACGTATAAATATACCCACATATTCTCTGTCAAAACACTTCACACTCCTTTAGGTAACGTTACACAGGGATGCAGAAGCTTTAGTCCTAACTAAATGATTTAGGTTAACCAAAGTACCGCTTGCCACTATCAATCACGACACAACAGATTCACACACAATTCAACATGTTTTGCGCAGAAACCAAGCATTCTTCTGAAAACACTAACTCTTGACTTGAGGGGAGCTCATTTGTGGTGCGCTGTTCATATGTCATTTTACAGACTGTGAGCTATTTCAGAGCCTAAATAATAGGTCAGAGTTTAGTCGACTGAGACAAAATGTATATGTAGCTCTTTTTTTTTTTTTTTTTTGAAGCGAGTGAGTCCAATCTGTCAAGTAAAAATGACAAACATGATTAACAACTGGATTTTTTCTTATTTTTTTTAATGATTTATATGATAATTAATTAGACATCTTTGTGATTTAGGCCGTTGGAGAAACAAGGCAGTTTTAATGTTTGCATAAGTAAAGGATTAAATGCATTGGTTGCCTCCATGAACAGTTCTGTCTACACATACAAGACCTGCATGCATTATTCGTTAGTGGGAAAAAAAAAGTCTTTAAACTTGCCTGAGTCAGTATGTAACTTCTCTGGGCTTCCTCCATCACCACCAGACTTGCATTGATGTAGTCATTTTCTGTGTTTTCGAGCTTCACCCGGCTGTGATCGACTGCAGGTAGGATAAGAGACGGACGAGTTATTTGGGGATAGGTTGTAAATTGACAGACACAGGTAGAGGTTTAGAGGAACACCTGCAGAGTAAACAGTCTGGACCGTCTACAAATGTTTACCTACATGGACTGACATCTCTGTATCTGTTCCGGTTGCGATTCTCTGGATACTTTGCCACTTTGTAGGAGCACTCATGGGACTGACTTCTGATTTCCTGGACAGCAGAAAGAACAAAAGTAAATATCACATGCAAACCAATGATGGTACTTTGTTTGATTGTCAAACGGATGGGGAGGTTGGCAAAACCACCTCATGGCATAAATGACTGAATGAGAACAAGCAATAAATCAGTGGTACACTTGGTTCAATAACCATAGCAAACAAATGTAGATACATTTAGCAGCTTGATTTATCTTCTAACTGTGAGGATTAAAACTCATGTGGCGGAGTCCAACGGTGAAAACAACTAAATCGCTAAATAACGCAAGTAATCACTGGTAACCTCAGTCATATGCGCACTGATTAATCTTTGCGGTAACGTCATATAAAAGTGTTGCAGTGTCTTCTGACAAACAGAAAACAACACAAAACACGAACAAAATTAGCGATAAAAGTCGGTTTTACCGCTATAAGGGGTACTTAGTTAGCTAGCCAAGCTGTTAGCTCGCTAAATCAAATGCGCGCTTTAAGTTCAGACTCTACGTGTTAGCTCGATGCTAACTATGCTAACAGACTTACTGAGTACAGTTTTTGCCACCGGCCCTCTGAGTCTATGTCTTCAAACTCCTGGTCCATTTTCACTGTGGCGACGCCGGGCTGTTCCATACAAGGTTTGGTTGGTTAAGTGTTTGGCTATCTACCTCATTACTTTAGTCAGGCTAGCGAAGCTTTTAGTCAAAGAGTTGTCACTTCCCTCTGCTAGCGAGCTCTCGCTAAATGTTTGTCCGTTATCTCCCTGGTGCAGTTGTCATCCGAAGAGGAGGCCTGTGCGCATGCGCCGAGGGAGGACCTCCGGTAGCTGTCAAAGCAAACACTGCAAAGATATTCAGTGAGCACAGAGATATACAAGCTGATGACTCAGTCTGGAGCGCCCCGTCTGCCAATACATGCATTTAATTCCACTTCATATATCTAAAGATGCTTTAAATAAATAATTTTTATTTGTAGAAAAAAAAACTTTGCGCTTTTATTAATTTGAAAGTGTTTGTTTCATACTTAATGTTGTTTTTTCGCCATTAACATTTCATACATTCCTTATTACTCATTCATTCTTTTTTTACTATTTGATTAATCATTTTATCACCGGCAATTTTGCAAAACCCAAGCGGACAAATACCAGTTGCTTATTTTGTCTGACAACCAGTCCAAAAATCTTCAGTTTAATATCATAAAGAACCACAAGACCTGACAAAAATTCACATTTGTGGTGTGACTGTATGAGTTTGGGACGTTTTTGCTAATTATTTACATAATTTTATTGACAATCAAAATAACTGCTATTTAATTTTCAGCTGATTTAATAACTGAGTCATTATTTCAGTGCTACCATCAGTTATTTCTTTTTCAAAAAGTTTGAGAACATTTAAAACAATGATTTACACAGCTAAATCTAAATCTATGTTATAAGGTGTACCATTTCATAAATGGTATTTAATTTAAAAGAGGCTATCAAGCTATTACATTGTTTAATGTTATTTAATAACATTTCAATATGCATTGTATTATTGTACTACTTTTAGAAATTCCTATAGTAAAATATTAAAAAAAAAAAAAAACATTTACTTGCATTATAGATTTAGGACGTCTTTGATAGGAGCTATTACAGCAAAGTTTACTATTAAATTCACCTTGGCTTTTAAAATAACCAGTTTTTAACATAACATCACCTGTGTGATTTCACAGCAACGTGTTCTTTGTTAAACAACATCAAAAGACTCAGAAATGTGATGCCCATTGCGCCGGACAAAGTACACTTCAGTAATCCGATTCGTATGAGACTGATTACAGGTCAGCCAAAGGGTCAAACGCAACATTTCTAATGTTACAGAGCTCCGCATTTCCCTTTTCACCTACGACAGGTCTGACTTATTACCATGGTTCAACCGGCCAGTCTTTTATCTTCCATTTACTCCCCTTTTGGAGCCAAGTTACCAAGAAACTGAACTGAAAACAAAAGGAAACTTGGTTGGATCAACATAAAAACACCTACAGAGATGATACCTCCGTTTTACAACAGCCAGGACAGATGGTATTATCATTTTTAACAGCTGAGATCAAAGATAAAAGAGCTAGAAGAAGCGTGTGCTGGAAATGTTACTGCCTATATGCGATCACAGCTTTTAATAACTTTTAAACTGTTTAAATTTGGTAACATTTGAAATCAGCACAACATAGAAAAAGAGAAAATATCACACATTGAGTTTGCATGACAAGATTTCACATGCATTAAAAACACAGGAGCATCCCAGGGCTAAAAGATGAAGTTTAGGAAGCCTGCAAGCACATACATTTATGTATAGACACTTATTTCCATGCGGTAAACCATTAAATTTTAGGGATTTTGTTGTAGTTGATGGTTCTCGTGGTCAGGTTATAGCCAAGGAGAGGTTTAGATTTTAAGGTTTAAGGCTTCAGGTTAAGATGAGTCCCATAAATGTTGGATGATGGGGGTGTGGGGAAGCTGCTTTTTAATGGCCACAGGGGGGAAGTGTTTCCACTGCAGCTGGACTCTCAACGTGTCAAGTTAACAGCTGCTACCACACAGAGATGTTCAGTTTGACCAAATGGTTTCACAAATAAAAGCATGTAGTCTGATGTAATTTGTGGATGCACAAAGACAAATCTTATTATCTTGGGGGGAAAATAAGCACTTTATTACTTATTTTTAAATGTTTTACAATAAGGAGAAAACACACTTCTCTTCTCTCAGGCTTTTCGTAGTTAGCTAGTGAATACTATTGTGTGTTTTTATTCGTTGTAGTCCAAGGGTAAATGCTGTGGTAGGTGTTGCATTTTATGTGTGTGTGTGCACTGCATGAGGGGCTGAAGGGAAATATATATTTATCTATTTCCTATCTCATCCACCTAATGTATGAATTCATGAAATGTACAATGAATAGGAATAAAACTGACTTTACTTAAGTCTTAAAGGCGCTTGTATGCATTTATTTTGTTGTTAGTTGGGCTGCAATGATGATTTTCATGGTTCATTAATCTGTCAAGGGCTGCAGGTTGGTGCAGTTGTTAGCACTGTTGCCTCGCAGCAAGAGGGTCGCCGGTTCGTGTCCTGGTGAGGACACCCGGGATCTTTCTGTGTGGAGTTTGCATGTTCTCCCCGTGCAGCGTGGGTTCTCTCTGGGTTCTACGGCTTCCTCCCACAAGGTCCAAAACATGTTGAGGTTAATTGGTGATTCTAAATTGTCCGTAGGTGTGAATGTGAGTGTGCTTGGTTGTCTGTCTCTAAGTGTAGCCCTGTGATAGACTGGTGACCTGTCCAGGTGAACCTGCCTTCACCCTGAGTCAGCTGGGATAGACTCCAGCCCCCCACGACCCTAGTGAGGATTAAGGGGTGTATAGATGATGGATGGATGGATGGATGGATCATCTCCTAGCATTACACATATACATTCTTTTTAATTTATTCTTTTTTTTCTTGCTAGTAATTATGTGTTTACATGATGCAACAAATGTACTTTTACTTTTTTAAAAATTAACTATTTTTCATTTTATTTTTTTACCAGTAATTGAGTGTTTCATTATGAAATTGCTGCGAATATGAGTACTTCTTTTATTGCTCGTTTGGCAATTTAAAAAAAACAAACACATGGCTCTTATTGTGAAAAGAAAACATTTTGCACCAGAAGTACGGATGTTATTCAGTTCCGTTCTCCAGCTTGACGGCAGTCAGACTCGGGGAATGTACCTTAGCTGTCCTGCCAAGTTTTCTGCTACACATTTTCAACTGCTGGGGAATTGAGACACCAGCACACACGTCTGTGACGGAGTGAAAGGAAAAAGTGAGGAACAAAAAGGTCAGTATATTTCAGATTGATCTTTAAAGTGAGAACGAGAGAACATTTGGTGACTATCACACAGATCAGAACTTCCTCCTCTCCGCGGCTGTTGAGAAGCTAGCAGGTTTTTTTTTGTGGTTTTTTTTTATAGCTTTGTTAGCTTGTGAATTTTCCTGGTTAGAGTCTAGCACCGAACAAGTCCCCTGCTGACATCAAATAAAGTTTTATGACCAGAGGAGGTAACTTAGACAAACATTGTAGTCGATTTAACCATCTAGCGAGTTAGCGAGCACGTTAGCTCAGCTGCTCGGCAACTCTTCGGGCGATTAAAGTTAGTCATTAGCTTCCTGCTACACAAATCTGATTCCGCGGCTAGCAGGCTAACGCTGGCTAGCCAGGTGGAAAATGTAAACAAAATGGGTCCTTCCTATTCCGAGCTTAAGACGACGCGTAAGGTGACTTTTTGTTTTCTTGCGGGCTAAAGTAATATGTTCACTTCTTGTAAAACAAGTCGTTTCCAGACCTACGTGTGTCCTGCGTTTACCCTCGTTGTGGCACTTCGATCGGACTGACGGCGAAGGGTTTAAAATAAATGTATTTTAGCTCAGTTATCCCATTTGTCACAACTGTAGTCCACATTTTTATATATAAAGACATCTGGCACGACTAGCAAAACGTTAGAGCATAGGCTAATTTGTTTGGTTTTCTGAGACTGCTGTAAAATGTTTAAAGGTTTAATGTGTTATCTGGTATAATCTCTAGCTCTTACAGGTTACGTATAACAGTATTTGGAATTACGTCATTATTAGTTTTTACACTATGTCATGTTCAGGTTAATGTCTGATACACTTGTGTGGGTCAGTGAATGGGAATCCTCCTTTTCGTTACTCCTCCGTTGTCACTTTGTCAGTGTTTTATGAACCAGATAACATATCAGGTGCTCAGTACTTCCTTGTTTACAGTCAGCCTTTTATGGCATGATTGCTAAATTAAGGGGCTTTCTGTTAGTCATTCATGGTGCTTTTACTTTCCCTTGATGCCCTGTACTGGTTAACATGACCGATATTCGTCTCGGGCTTCGTGATTATACACAGATTGAAACTGATTCTGGCATAGGCTCAGTAAAATTTGGGCATTTATGTATTTGATGCAGAGAAATTGCCTCAACATTTTGTCTTAAAGTCCTTCAGTCCTCTGCCGGTGACATTCTGCCGACCAAAAAACAGACATGTTGTAATTTTAAGCATGATTCTAAACTGTAAGTTGTTTTAAACATATCTCAACTTGAACAAAAGGTTATTTTTCGTTTTACACCACACATTGCTTTTCCATCTGCAATTTTCCAGTCAAGAATTAGTTATGAAAGAACACCCACATCTTACCCCTAATTTGTAAAATAAAATACATGTAATAAATTAGGGGTGGTTTGATGGGGGTTAAAAAAAGTAGGGCAACACTCCTCCAGTCTGGACTAATTTAAGGTTAACTGACCTAAATTTTAGCCACCAGCAAACCACATTATGTTCATACTTTATGTTGAATTATATTTTCCATTAACCCATCCGCCATGTTTCAGGCTGGCTTTGGGACAGTGTTCTGTTGAGAGCAGAAGTTCAGTGTTCTCCTTGGATAAATCTCTGCTTTATGATCATTTTTGCCCACGAAAGAGCTCCATTTCTCTGTATGTACCAGTTGATGTGCTGTGATGTGAATGTAACTCTGACTGACAGCCAGTCTGTGACAGAAACACATCAGACCCCCGAGCTGGGGACTGAAGCAAAATTTGCTCTTTTGCAACAAAAGCTCAAAATATAAGCACCAGACTCTAATCTTGACTTTTCCTTTGGCTTGATGAATGAGCTCGCAAATGTTTATCTGCGAACACTTCAACATAATGTTTGACTGCCAAATAAGACTGAAGTTTATACTAACAAAGGATCCTTAATATTTGAATCTTTTGTCTTGTGAGACCAGTTGCAAGTGTTATTACATCTTAAATTCTGTCTCGTTCTGTGGATAAATCCAAAGATTTTGCAACCACGTAGTTGCAAATAACATATCTCTAAAGATGACGTCTCCCAATAGAAACATGGATCATAAATGTCTTAAAAACTTGCCCCAAACACGCTTTAGACTTTGATTTATCTTCAGGATGTATTTTACTTAGTTCTGCAATGTGGCAATTACTGTAACTTGAAGAGTGTATTTATCAGTAAATAATGACAACTATGCTCAAACCGTAACTGTACTTGGTGTGTCTTCAGCAGTATGTTGCCAAGAAGTGCTTTTGTTGTATTCACTTTCAGCTTCTTGCACATCCCTTCCAATTTTCCAGCTACATACATTTCAAGGCACTCAAATCAGTGCTTTGATTGCACAGCGAGCCTCAGCACTGCTGGTGAATAGAGTGTGGCTGTTGGTGGGTGTCTCTCTCCTTCATTGTGGCACAAAATGGAACAGGGCTGTCTTCCCCATCATGCCACCCATCTGCTTCCTGCTCCCCTGCTGTTTGGGGTGAAAAGCCTTTAGTGGAAAGGACAGACAGTGAGGAGACTGGTATAGAATGCATTGATCAGGAGATGCATGGTGTAGAGGGCTGAAGGAGTAGATTCACCAAGTGCCACCCTCTCTGTCCTACATTTGGCCACAAGTGATGGTGAGTGTTGATCAAAAAAGAAAAACCTTATGATCTGTGTTTCTGGCAGTTTGTTTCCACCATATGTGCCTCAGGTAGTGTGTTCTTCCCTTTAGTTCTTTTAAGGCTCAGTAGAATGTGCAGTAGACATATGGTAATAACCACGTCTACTTCACTAAGTTACCTGCTAGCCCGCATGGTTTAGAGGGGAACAGGGATTCTCTGTAGTGTTTTAGATGCACAGGTAGGCAGATATCAATTATAGCAACTGAGGCATGCACATGTCGTTCAACTTTACCTCAGTATTCGAAGTAGACCACAAATGAAATGCCTGAGTGGGGAATAAATGGAGCCTTTTGAGGAACAGCTCAGAGGAGTGTCACCAATTTAGTAAAGATGTTGAGCATAGGAAGATGATTAGAAGTGGCTTTGGAGTGTGAGGCCTTGATTATACTCTAATGTGAATGAGCACAGACAGCTGTGTATATCGTGGACATGTAGTTGCTAGTATATTGTTTAGTAGTCTGCTGAGAGGACTTCCATACTTGCGCTGTAGGTCGGCATCTACGTGTTCTGTACGTCTGACAGTAGGATACTGGCCTTGTAATCGCCACACAAACTATCTGAAATTTACATAATGTGGGCTCTTAGGTGCATGCAGATGCATGAAGTATAGCACTGGCCTCACTTTCCTCCACTCCAGTAAGCTTTGGAGCTGCTTTTGAGTTTAATCTGCAAGTGTCAAAGTTACCTTGTGGAGTTTTTGACCTCTAGTAGCTTCTATGGAGCAGTTTTTGTGGTCAGTGGGGAAATGGTTCTGTGTGTTTCATGATCGAGGCTGAACATAAGCACATATGATGCATGTTTCCACAATGGCTTCGTGCTGTTACCCCAATCTACAGTTGGTGGTAATGTACCAAGATAACACGCCAGCAGAGACAAGGAGGAAGATGACTAAACAAAGATATAAATGAAGGTTTCCAAATCATTTAATTAATGAAGGAAATCTAAAGATAATTTGTTCGCAGAGCACCTTTAAGGCCAGGCTCACGCTATTGGAGATTTTATAATCCTAACAGATTTTAAATTCGGGTTGCATCACACACATAAGCTTCACAGATATTCTTCTCTCTAATCTCACACACTGCAAGACGGGAAAATAATGGCACATCACACACTGCAGGATATTGTTAAGATTACTGTGCCAGAGGGAGCAGTCAGGGAGCAGAGCAGCACCACACATGATCTTTTGGGAACACTGATGTAAACAGAAGGAAGACTGTGGAGCAACAGCTTACTGTAATGGTAATGACACATTGCACTGAGGAAAAAAAAGGAAAAAAAACAAAAGCAGAGGGCTGAACAAGTCTGCGTGAGAAAATGGGAAGATGCGGTCAACACACTGTGTCTGTTCCTCAGTGAGAACTTGAGGTGAGATTTTAACTATATGTTTAAATATCTGTAGCCTCAAGGGCAAGAATGTTCCGCGTTCTTTGGCAACAGCTGCCCAGAATGGGAGTGTCATAATCGTAACCATCCAGATTTCTTCTTATAAATATAAAACTTTTCTGATATTATCGGGATGGGCCTTTGAGCAGATTGGAAGGTTGAAGACTGCATCTGTAAGTCCCCCACATTACATTAAATTACACAAATATTTGAGCCGAACATCAGTTCAGACCAAGATCCCCTGCTGGATTTACGGACGGGTGAATCAGGAACTCCTCCTAAAAGGTTGTGTCTAGAGAAGAACCTGAGCTGCTGGTGGTGAGGGCCCATAGCTGCACTTGTGGCCCAAATCCACTGTGATGACTGCGTGGTAATTTTAGTGTAGCAGTCATACTGGAGATTGCAGTTTACATGATGCACAGTGACACCAAAATACTTGCACAGCCCGTGTCAAAAGTAACAGCAAAATTTCCTGAAGGTACCAAGTCATCATTTGAACCATTGCAACCTCACTTATGCAACCACAAGTGCTTGCGTAAGTGGGAGAAACTGATTGCTGAAAAGGCAAGCTGTCAGAGGAATGAATGGCCACATTTGGACCCACAGAATAACTGCATCCTTGCTCTGACTCTTCTCTTTTATCGTCCTATTCAGAACCCCGCTGAGCAGCATAGATAGCTCTTTGTATAGCAGGAAAATTCTATCTCCGTCTGCTCCCCCTGATGCAAACCTAAGTCGGAAGAAATAAATGGATATGAATGTCAGATAGCGTTTGAGGATTAAAACCATTCCTTTCACTGCCTAATCACTGCGCTGACCTTCATCGTAGCGTATCAGATACAATGGAAAAGTACGTTAGGCTGTTGGCTGTGAATCAAAGTGTTTACTAAATAGTGCTGAAAGCAGCATCAGAGACATTCACTCCTGTACTGCTAGTCCTCGCTCTCTGTTTAACATTTTCATTACAAACTGCCTGGCACATAATGGCCTCAATAGAGATTCATTACGCCAACCAGGTTACTTCAATTTTCAGCTGACAGAAAGTTGGCCTAAACTGAAAAGTGCAGGTCAGTCTAACATGAATTAGCTCCAGAGGAATGTTTGATGCTGCAGATAGCAGCGACAGTTTCGCAAGAGTATATTTCTTCTCAGCGTAAACAAAGATCTCTTCGCTTACGTAAACAAAGTTTGCAAAAAATAGCTTTTCTATGGAGTTTGTCGAGCTGTCCCTTGGTCCAAAGCCATAAAAGCTGAACGCATTGTCATGATCAGGAAATCTGTCCTCAAGCTGGAATGTCACCGGAAATTAGCTTACGTGATGAACACAGCAGAAGAAAGCTCTGAGCCACTCGTTTCCAGTCTTGGATCATTGTATGTGAGAAACTAGGCATTTGTTTGAAACTCCCAGAATCCCAAGAAGCTGACATCATCTTTAACTAAATTTGGACTTCAGCATTGAGAAACACCACAGGAATACTCACTCAATGCTCGACCAATTATCCAGAAAACCACACAGACTCAAATACACACCGTTTTAAATCAACCGATCTCATGAATTCAAGTTGAGAGAGGAATTGAGATGAGATGGTGTTCACCTCCAGAAATAGAGACGTGGTCAGAAAGATGACGGACTTGAGGCGGCTCAGCTACGTCTTAATGAAAAATAGGAGAATTATATTAGAACTAAGGCACACATGCTCAAAGAATGAACTACTCATTGATCATCGAGCAAGCATAAACAACTTCTGAAAGTCTGTCTGAATCAAATAATGAAATATAATTAATAGTATTATAATCAAATTACAGCATTACGCTCATTATTCAGCAGCCACGCCTCATAGATTAAACGCCAGATACGAAGCGACCGATTGTCCCTGTAAACTATAGGACTATCGTAATGGCTGGCTGGATTCCAGAGGCATGAAACAATTCCATAAAAGTTAATTATGAGAACTTTTCGTAGTGAGTTTAATTCTACATTCCTGCACACTGATGTCAAGATAAATCATTGTGTCTTGCATCATCATTACTGAATGTATATATTATGGCGGACTTTGTTGTCTTAACATCCATTAACCGCCGTCTGGCTCGCACAACACTTACTGCTATACATATGAAGAGATTGTTTTACACATTTCAGCATTATTATGGGTCCTAAGACATCAGAGAGAGCCCAAAAGACACAGGTTGCTGCCAGAATCACAAAATACCTTACCACTTTACAGTTTCATATCGATTACAAACTGGCAGGTCCATTTGAATACAGCTTTACTTTGATGGAAATAGAGTATTAAAGGTGAGATTAACCAGACTCACCAACAGTAAAAATATTCTGAGCTTTGATAAACATTAACAAGACCTAAAGTTTAGAGCGTTGTCCCTTGATGTAGTTAGCATCCAGTTAGCATCTACCGTCGTTGGGTTGTCCTCGTGTCTGGAATGTTAAAAGTACTAATCCAATTTTCTTTGATTCTAAAAGATGACACATCCCACTGTTGTGTTCTAGCGCCTTACCCATGAGTAGTTCAAGGAGATTTTCAGGTCAAGGTTACTTATTTGTTACTGAATAGTTCCACCGAATGAACTGAATCTACAGCGGGAGCATGTTTACCGTTGTCTGGTGTTATTTGGGCTAGCGCGCTTCTATTTATCTTGGGAACAACGAAACACTTCAGAACAACTTTAAGGCAAATATTCAGGAAGGGTTTCTTTGGGAGAGGGCTACGCTGTCTTTACAGCTTATTAATTGTCCAAAAAAATTACAAAACGTGTTGTGAAACAAAGCTAACGTGCCAGTGTGCAGTCACAGAGCGACATAAAATGTTCCATTGCAATTTTGGTTGTGCACCTAATTGTCTCTTTGCAAAATTACAGGCGAGGGAAACATGGATTTATTTTGTTTATTGCAACGCAGGAGCCAACGTGTTATTGCTCTGTGGTCTCACGGGCTATACTTGTTAAAACCATTACCACTGCAGCTCCAAGTGACACATTTTATTACTATTTTTTCCCCTTCCATTTTGACACATAAATTATAGTGTGACTCCTGAAAAAAAACACAACAAAAATCCCTTACCTCAGTGACCTGACACTGACCTGCCTCTCAAGTAGAAAACCACTTGTTTAAAATCGTCTTTCCGTGATTGTCATAGTATAAAACTAGTTAATGCAAACGTAGTGATTTCTCCAAAGAGTTGAAGGAAGATTGAAAGCGTTTACTCTGCCGCGGTAGTCCTCTTCTTCTTGCCCCGGGGTTGTCACAGGAACTGGGACACCATCCCAGTGTGTGAGTTGTGGTTGCATGTGATTGCCCCCGAGCCACAGAACTTGAATACGTGCATGTGTGTGTGTGTGTGTGTGTGTACTGACAAAAACACACACTGACCTCAGTCACATGGAAAGTCCCACTCAGTCTTGGTACGCTGCAGAGGCAGGATTTTCCAGTTTAATTACGCCTTGGGAGTGTAATTTCGCATTGACTTGTGGGTTGCTTGAAATTGCTCCTCTGTCTTGTTAAAATTTCCTCTCGTTCACATGACTCGGTTAGTTCGCCCAATACATCATCGCGCCTTGTTATAATGTGGAATTATAGTGTTAAGGCATCACTTAAGCTGGATCGGCCTCGCTGTGGAAGTGAGTCTAATTATTGGAAAAGTATTTTCTGCTCTTGCTGTTCCCTGACACAGTTCACTGCTGCGATGCTCAAGGATGGCTCTGGAAATACTGTAATTAAAAGATGATTCAGCATATCGTCTCATGCCACCTTGCACGCTGGTGTTTTGCGTTGCTTGGATTCTAAAGCTTTTCAAATAGGTTCTTTAAACTTAGAGGTACCAATTAAGACACATTATTCTTTACAACTTGGCTGCAGTGCTAATGGCTTGCAATTATGGTTTACACGCTTTTTTCATTTCATTTATCTTTAGCTCACAGTTAACGTTTTAGCTTAGCATGACACTAAATATACTTATATGGTCAAGTTAGCAAAAAATACATCCGCAAGGAAGTCCTCTAAACCCAATGTTTGTTTTGTTTAGTCATTTTTCTCTGCATGTTAGACAGCAATGTGTCGGCTGAATTAATGACTTCCTCTCCTACCATGAGCACTAAATACACTTATGAAATCCTAACCCTCTGAGAAAAAGAGCAAAATGGTTATTTCGCACAGTGAAGGCCGTGCAATTGATGAGTAAGACTGGTTTAAACCATCATCTAGTTGGCGAAGTCGTCTGAAAAAACTGTGGATGCCGTATGTCAGCTATGAAGATGATTGCTACGCTTAATAATCATATACTCAGTGGTATGTTATAATGTCAGTTGTAAAATCAAAGCCAGCTGGAGATGTGGAAAGACTCCTTGTGGATATAGGAGAGGGTCAACAGTGCTGTCAGCCATTGGCAAACATTGGAGATTAGCCTGTAAATCTTTCTTTATAAGGTGCTGCCATCCATTTGTGTTGGATATTTACCGTTGTAGCCACTGTGTATGAAGAGAAATGCTAATCCTCGTCTGTCAAATTATTATTAACTTTGGTCCCATTGCCGAAACAGATGTAGTGCTGTGTCTGATTGGGATAGGAGCTGGTTTTACCTCAGAGATGTTGCTTAACATTGGACGCAGTGTTTTCCACTCATAACAAACTAGTTAGGACGTTCAGAAAGGTGTGGAAGTGACTGCTAAGACTTTCCTTCCAGGATGTCGGCCAATTTTAGACCTCATATCTCACATGTTCCAGTCGGGATGGATTGCAGTTTACACCTGGCATCAAAAGTAGTCTCAAGTGCACATTGAGTGACCACTTGTGGTGAGATTCTGCTTTGCATTCCAGTTTTTATGTGTGAAACTAACTGCTGCTCACCAGAAAAAGAAAAAACACAAGTTTGTGCAGCTGAAGGGGAGCATTTAAGTGGCATTTTGCTACAACCACTTAGGAGTCCAACTCATTTGACTCTGTGTTTTGGAGGTTTGTGGTGCTGTATGCAGAGTTGATCCAGCTTGTTACAAATGTCAGAGCTGAATTCAAACTCATGTCTCTAAACGTAGTCTGTTTTTAATGCTTTCATGTCTTCTTTTTTTTTTTTTTTTGTAGAGCTGTGCGCGCATGATCAAACCACCAAAGACATTTACTTGTTAAGTTGAATTTTTACAGAGGGTTCATCCAGTGTATTGTATTATTTGACCTAGATGTGTCTAATAAGCAGGAGGAAACGGAGTCAGCATCTAAACGAATGCAGTCAAGGCACCAAAGTGAATTTTGCTTCAGGCCGTGCAGTTAAAAGCCCGTTTTTTAAGACTCTCCTCCAACACTAAAGTAGTAAAAGCTGCCTTCTGCCTACATGTCATCACGAGGGTAGAAAAACCGCAGCCAGTCAGACTGAGGTTTGTAGGTTATGAGAGTGAGCATTTGGTACTTTGCAGGATTGTTGCCCTGGTTAGATTTGCAGCGGGCTTGTTAATTAGTCACCTTTTGGCTCCCGGTGGAATTTTCCTCTAATGATTCCCTAATGACAAACACACATACAAACACAAGTTTGAACCATACAGCAGCCAACGGAAATTGTTTTTTTTGTCTTTCATATCGCTTATTCGGTATTAAGCTTTAGGATTTTGACATACTGTATGGTTCTGAAACTGTATTTTGGGATCCAAACAGTGAAGGAAAAGCTTCCACAGAGATAAATGAAGCTGAGAAATTAGACTAAGACGGGAAACTGTCTCCTAAGAGCAGGTGTTGAAATGAAATAATAAATGATAAATTGTGTGCATGTGTCATGGTCAAAAGGACAGCATGCTCCAAATAGGTACACATTTTTAAATAACATCGCCCTCAGCTGTAGCACCTCTTGTTGATGTCTTCACCGCTGTTTTATTTTACAAACGAGAGCCGAGTCGGACAAAAAAAAAAAAAAACGGGCTGTTTCTCGACTAAAGCTGGGAACGCAGCACAGGATTTAAGGCCAACAGATTTGGCTGTGGGGTTTTGCTTTCAAAGACACGTTGTGTGTTTTGGATTTGTCTGCGAAAATCAGGGTAGGTCACCTTGGAAAATGTGCAGACTTGATTTTGTAGAGTGCAGGGGTTTAGCGTCTGACCAGTTAAAGCTGTCGTCGTTCATACAGCATGTTGGATGTCTCTAGCAGCAATCGGGGTGTTGCTGTCGCTAAAAAGGGGCTTGCAGCACAGAGTCGGGTGCCACTGTTGAAGTTTGGGGTTTGGTCCTTTGTTGGAATGCAATCAGTGAGACACTAGTTTTGTTTTGCTTCTTACATCATTTCATCTCTTAAGAAATCAGTCCAAGGCAGAAATGTAGCTTCATTAAACAGGATTAGTCAATGCAATCAAAGACCGCATAGCATCATAGCCACAAATTCTGTTGCTTGAAGGTCTCTAGTTTGACTTTTGTTTCCATTCATGTCAGCAGAAAAGAATCTTGAGGAACTACTTCTGCTCGTCTCGAATCACAGACACGTATCCTTCACATCCATTACAAGTGCACTCACACACAGGCGATGAGTTATGCTTAAGTTGTTCGCGTTGCGTAAACGAGCTGTGGAATCACTTGAGGCAAGGTGCGGCCGCTCCAGAGGCGCGTTGACACAGCTGTGGCCACATCTGAGATGAGTGGTGGAAACGCACAGGATTTTAGTCTTGTTTTGCCTACACTTGGCTAATACACACTCTGGGGAAAGCATGCAGTATGTGAGCGGAATAACATCCACACACTCAGTCGCACAGAAGACACGCCTGAAAAAATGCTTGCAGCCTGCCAGAAAACTCTCAAACTCTCAAAGGAGTGGTCCCGCTTCAACACAGAGGCCAGTGAACCGCCTCACTGATGGCTGTCTTGTTTTAATTTTTGTCATGTTGTTAATATCTCTGGTCGACTGGTTTATCTGCATCGTGAAAACAAACATTGCCCCATTTAGCTTTTTGTTTTTGCAGTGGAACATTAAAAATTTATGCTTTTAGTTTTGGCACAACACCTAAACTTTTCCCTTTTTTTATTTTCTCTCAGGTTTGTGTTCCAGAACATCTACATCTCAGCCTCAACAGAACCCCTTTATCGTGTGGTTTAAATGCGGGACAACATCACCGACCTGCAGACCTCCTTTACCATCTTCCTGCCACCATGTCCTAGCCGTCAGTAGCGCACCTCCCTTCCTCGACCATCTTGCCCCTTAAACCCTACTCCTTCTTTCCATCTTCCTTTCCCTCACCATCCCCCTTCTCCTCTCCCGATGTGGTGATTTCCGGTCATAGCACCAGCGGCGCCCCTTCTGGCGTGATGAGCAGCCTGCACCAGCAGCATCATGGCAGCACAGGCTCAGAGCGAGACCTTCACTCTGCTGCCTCTTCTGTTAGCCTCCCTTCAGTTAGAAAGACCCCCAAGAAACGGCGCCTGTCCCTCCACTCGCTCTTCGGACGACGCCGCCGGCCCGACCGCGACCCCAAACGCAAGTCGAGGCCTCTGCAGGCCAGCGCCGGAGTGGACGGCATCGTCAGCATTGAAAGCGTGCAGTCAGAGACTTTCCATGACAAAACTTCAACCAACTCTCCGTTGGACGTAGCGTCGACTTCATCGGGCCCGGAGTCTTCATCAGAGCTGCTGGAGTGCCCACTGTGCCTACTGCGCCACACACGCGAGCGCTTCCCCGACATCATGACCTGTCACCACCGCTCCTGCGCCGACTGCCTGCGACAGTACCTGCGCATCGAGATCTCCGAGTCCCGCGTCAACATCAGCTGCCCCGAGTGCTCGGAGCGCTTCAATCCCCACGACATCCGCATGATCCTGGGAGACCGAGTCCTCATGGAGAAGTACGAGGAGTTCATGCTGAGGAGGTGGCTGGTGGCTGAGCCTGACTGCCGCTGGTGCCCTGCCCCTGACTGCGGGTAAGAACAAGAGCTGAGGGAATATAGAGCAAATGGTGCGATTAACACATTAGGACATCTTGCTCTTTACAGAAAATATGACACACAAAGTGGAAGCTTGGCAGATGAAGGTGACATGATGCTTTAGGAAGGCTTTTAGACAAATGACACAAACATTTTTGCAGGCAAATGTAAGTTAAGGGTGGGAAGGAGTTTTGTTATAAGCACGTGCAAATTGATTGAGACGATATCAGCCAGTTTGCAACATTTCTCCGACTTCAGACTGAAATATGTCAATATATTGATTTCAGTTACCTCGGGTGTGCTTGATGCTCTGAGCTGCTGATAAAACCGACACACTCCCCAAAATAACAGAGTAAGGAGCTACGTCAAGGAGGCTTCAAAGCAGTGATCTGGCCTTGTGACGCTGTCCCGGCTTCTGCATTGATGCCCGAGATAAAAATAGCTCATAGCAGTAATAGACCCGTTTATTCTGTCAGTCTAATGAGTCAGCCGAAAAAGATGAGAGCATCAAGTGTACGGTTACACCTATTGTTGTCAAGAGTGCGGTATTATTGGAACGGTCACGGCCTGTAAATACACACAGCAGTATAATTAACACTAAAAGGTGGTTCAGGCTCTGTATGGATAATATTCAAACTGACACATATTTGTTGTGTACATGTTTAGGGCCAGGCTGGTCGCCCTTCATCATGCTAGTATACAGAGAATCAACATCTACAGTGATAAATAGAATTGTCATCTGAATAATTCTGTCATAATATAGTATTTTATTAACTTTAAAGCACTTTTAAAACAAAATTACAAAGTGATTAGGACCGGTGTTATGTTTTGCAAGAGAGAGAGAAAAGAGAAGAGAGAAAGAAGAAGAAAGAGAGAAAAGACAAAGGCTAAAAGAAGAGAAAGAAGAAGAAAAAGAGAGAAAAGAAGAAGAAAGAGAGGAAAAAGCGGAACATTTTCTTAATGGTTTAGTTTAATTATGTTCCTGATGCTTTAATATTGAAGCACAACCTAGTTTATTTATTTCAAAACAGTCTTTAGATATTACAGTATTTGATCATGCCATGCTGCAAGATTTTTAATTTTTTTTCCCCCCCCAAGAATTATTATCATTTAATATTTTTCCCCCGACAGTTAGTGTTTAACCTCTGCTGCAAGATCTTCACCATATTTTACAGAATATCTTAGAGATTGCAAGTAAAGTTTCAAGACAGTTTGTGCACAAAATACAAAAGTAGTTTAATAGCAAATCTGCAACTGCCTGTGTGCACGTTCCCAAGGGAGGATAATTAAGGATTACCAGGTAAACAGTATAAAAAACTAATTACTTAAAGTCCAGAACTGTTTTTACGGCACAGAATAAATTAGTAAAGTAAGTAAGAAATTAAAATGAAAAAAAAAAACGACTGATTAAATATGTGAAATATTTGTTTGGGGTCAGATCAAGTCCTGCAAACCTCCTTTAAGCACTCGATAAACATATTTTATTAAACCTCTGTTGTTTTTCTCTCTTGGAAAGTCATTCTTTCCCTCTCACATGGAGGTGACGGTGCAGGGTGGAGGTCAGGTCAGGGTCTGATGTGTTTATAGCTACCAGGGATTCAACAGTTTGCTCACAGGGGCCTGAGCTGCGTCTAAACGGGCTTTTTCAGTCAACCTGCTTCACCTGCTACTCAAAGCGCCGTTAGGCCGTGACTACCACGGCGCACACGGTGTGCTGCGTATCTACACTCGCAGCAGTCTGGGTTTCTTTGCCACAGGTGCTGTCTGGACCGTGTTAGAGAACAATATTTATGTATTCGCAGAGTTTTGCTTCAGCCGGCTGTGCTCGCTGTTGTCATCGTTAGCTCATTTTTGAGTGATCGCTGAATCCAGGAATGGTTTTAGCCTTCGCTCTCTCTCATGGCTTTGTTACTTCAACACTGCTGACCCTTGTCTGCTGGAATAATGGCTCTTTCATGAGTTTGTTGCAACTCCTCTTGCTCTCAACCTCCAAGCAGCTCAGCTCTGGCTCACTGCCACGCTCTCCACCAGTTAATGCTCTCACTCTTCATTGTTGTGCTTGCAAGGTTTTGGGGGCTTTGTTGGTCAGCTCAGCGGTTAGATTTGTCAAATATAAGAATCCTCTTTATGTGCCTCTTGAATAAATAAATCATCTTTACGCGGGGTAGAGTTTGACTGACTTCACAGTGGAGTCATATATAGTTGTGTTTTGGAGTTTAAACCTTATTTGATCAGTGCTGTTTGTCTGTGGACTGCCAATATACACGATACCAATATATTTTTGAGAGTAAACAGAGTAGGAGGTAAAACTAAACAAGAATTACTGTAAGTTGTTAAACTAAAATGTATGTGGGAAAGTACAGGCTAATATTAATGCCAAAAAGTCCATTTGGAAATCCAGTTTACAACCTCTACACAATATACCATCAGTTCGCTTCACCAAGGTGTTAGTGGAGACTGTCTGCAAACTGTCTAGACTGAATGTTTTATTAGATGCGAGTTCACATAGAAGCTCTGCCCCCGGACGGTCAAACGTCGGCTATGAGGGCGGATGGTGTGTTTCTAAAAACTTGAATCCCTCCACAACATATGGTGAATCTTTATTTGTAATCAAATCCTTTTATTACTTCACTCTCACTTTGTTTTTTAAGTTTTACTTTTAAATTCAATACTTCTTCCTGAGAAGGAGGAAGCCTTGACTCGGAGGAAAATCAGGGGAAATCCAGAGGAAATTTTAACAACAATTATGCAAATTCTGGCTTTAGATATGTGTAATCTCACTGCTTTACATGAAACAGCCTGGAGACCTGTTTAAATATGTTCAAGTGAACAAGGGAAGGATTTTTTTTAGCATGAAAAACTGATTGAGCCCTTCACTTGTTACTTCTTTTAAGAAAATGTGCTATTATTTGCCAGATTTATTAATTAGATATTGCCTATTTTTGTCTCAATAAATGGTATAACCCCTTTTTTTTACTATATTTTAATTCCACATGAGCCGCTGTTGACATTTTGCTCCACTCCATTTCGTACTGTGATCACTGTTGCTTCCCTGCTATCAGCTGATGTTAGCATGTCTATTGGATTAAATACTTATCTCATTTTAACCAAGATCCTGACAAAGCAAACAGCTGTGTGTGTATCAGCCAGCAGCCGAACCGTGTACATCAGCTGATGCCTTAGCTTAAATATCTTTCAGGGAATTTGTTGTTGCTGAACAGAATAAGCAGCTTGTCTTTCTGTAGGATTTGCTCTACAGAATCACATTTATAAAAACCGTTGTGTGTGTTCAGCGTCTGAGTGGATTAAGCGAGGGTTTCCACGCGAGCTTTCAGACTGACCTTTATGTTAAACACACGTCCGTCTAAAGCGCGGTTACACATTGTCCAGTTTATGCACCGGAGTGTTTGTTTTTCTTATCATGCGTTCATAATGTTCCTGTTATAACTATGATGTGAGGCGGCTGCTGAAATCTCCGTGTTTAACTGAAGCTGTCATACTTTGAGTCGTGTATAAGTGTTCCTTTGAAAAACATACTTATTAGTGGCACAAGTAGGTTTGTGAGTCAGCAAGCGCTGGACACAGTTGCGACCATTGGGATTGTTATTTTCACAGACAGGAAAGAACTTTATTTGAGGCAGTATATGTGTCTGCATATAAATGGCTGCTGCAACTACAGATTTTTATGGTGCCAGTTTGTCAAGTTGTATTAGATTTGCACATTTATGACAGAACAGTTGTTGGACTTTGCTTTGGGTCAGGCGGCTCTCAAATAGGCCATTGTAGTGACTGATGGGGGGCCACTTTCAGGATTTACTGTTCCAGTACTCGAGGTCTCAAGGTGTTGGGTTCCTGAAGATGTCAACAGCAGCAATGTGTACTCTATAGAAGTCCTCTTATTAGAAGTTGCACCTCAGTTTTACCCGCTCCAGCTTTGCACTCTTGCCCTGCTGACCCCTAGTGTTGGCCTAAACTACTACATCCATGCTCTCTGACTGACAGCCACTAATCACCATTTTGACCGTGTTTTTCCTTCTCGCAGTTACGCAGTCATTGCGTTCGGCTGTGCCAGCTGCCCAAAGATCACCTGTGGGCGTGAGGGCTGCGGGACAGAGTTCTGCTATCACTGCAAACAGCTGTGGCATCCAAACCAGACGTGCGACACGGCACGGCAGCAGAGGGCCCAGAACCTCCGGCTGAGGAGTTTCAGGTCGTCCTCCCTCAGCTACAGCCAAGAGAGCGGCGCAGCGGGTAAGATGCTGATGGATGCTCGCTCGCATGCAGGACTAACCTGACCTGTTCTTTGGTATTTTCACCTTCAGCACACCTGTCACCTTTTTAACCACACCATACCACACATACATGAATCCACAGTGTACAACATGCCTGATAAAATCTTAAATGTTGATAAGAAATACGTGTGTGTCTAAGTATTTCTCTTCAATCTATCTGCACTAGGTGATGACATCAAGCCGTGCCCTCGCTGTGCTGCCTACATCATCAAGATGAATGATGGGAGCTGTAATCATATGACCTGTGCCGTCTGCGGCTGTGAGTTCTGTTGGCTCTGCATGAAGGAGATCTCTGACCTTCACTACTTAAGGTGAGACAAACACACAGCCGAGCTGGCGGCTTATCTTCGCCCAGGTGTGTCTCCTTTCTTGCGTTCAGTTTCACCTCCTTAAGCTTTCATTTTGACACTTTCTCCCAAATGAATCGTTGCTTTAGTTTCCAGTAACAATTTGCATTTTAGTTTCCCAGCATTCAGTGTTGACATAGTGTCACGGTCACATAAAAACATAAATATCAGTGCGTGTGAGGTGTCAGTTGTCTCACCTGTGCACTCAGAAGGAAAATGCTGTAGTCAACGATCTACTAGTTTCGGGACCGTTTTGTGTTTTTAGGTTTCAGTAGTTTTAGTAACAATGACATCATTTCCTGTCCTCTCAGTCCGTCAGGCTGCACCTTCTGGGGGAAGAAACCCTGGAGCAGAAAGAAGAAGATTCTGTGGCAGCTTGGCACGTTGGTGGGTGCGCCGGTGGGCATTGCCCTCATTGCTGGCATAGCCATCCCCGCTATGATCATTGGCATCCCAGTCTATGTGGGCAGAAAGGTGAGAGCTTCCATCAGTCAACTGAGGAAAACTATGTTTTAGTCGAGGCCAAAACCACCAGTTTGTTCAGACAGATGGGAGAAGTGGTAGTGGCACGAATGTAGAGATGGTCATTCATGCAGCTGAAGATTAGAACACGGGCTGTATGTTGCATCTGTTGTGGTGAAGTTACAACATTGCAGCATCATGCCGACTTATCTATGTTGCACAACAAACAAACAAACAACTTCTTCTTAACCCTCTAAACCCGAAGCAATTTCTAGATGTTGTTTTGCTCCTGTCACATTTTGACTTGTTTTCCACTGAAAGGTAAAGTTCTGCACCTCTGTGGGAACAACGCAATCATGTCTACAAGTAGAGAGAACTCAAAAATGTTTGTTATAATGCCCTACATTTAAAGGTGAGCCTCTAATCTGTTATTTATTTTACAAAAGTTGAAAATACCTGGAATTGACATGCAAAACATTTTGTACCAATACTGGGGGGGAGTGACATGTATATTTATTTTCCTTCCATACTTGTCAGTTTTTCCCCAGTTTAGCTCAATAGCTTCCTAGTTGTGTGAAGGAGCACTAAATTTCACATTTTTTCATAGAATCTGGTTTGTGAAAATGGTTTTATTTTGGCCATTTTTTAAAGAAGACATGTAGAATGAAGTGATTTTGATGAAATATCACGATATTAAGCTTAGATTAGTAGATTAGCCATAAGTAGTAAAGAATAAATGAGTTTTTCAGGGGCCAAAAGTTGGAAATCTGACAATTCTTTTGGATCTGTTAGTTGCTGTGATTTTACTGATTATTTTATTATCTTTTAAAGATAACATTCCTTTCTAACCCGCTGGTGGCTTTTGGGGTTCAGAGGGAAAGACCTAACTACAGTGTAGTGTGTAATATACATGTTTATCATCTAAAAACAATATTCACCTTTAAAACAGGTCTGTAAGAAATCCAGTTTGTTATGAGGTCAGGTGTCAGTTTTGAGACACATTTAAAAAATAAAAAATTGTCCAAAATGACTTCCTGTGAGCTATGATTGTACTGCACAGCACACAGAATCATCATGTAAATGTGATCAAGGAATCTCTTCAGTTAATCCTGTTCTACCATGTGTCTCATCAGATCCATAACCGCTACGAAGGCAAGGACATCTCCAAGCACAAGAGAAACTTGGTGATAGCTGGAGGTGTGACGCTCTCTGTGATTGTGTCGCCTGTGGTCGCTGCAGTCACCGTCGGTACGAAAGAATAGTTTTTCTCTCCTTTTTTTCTCTCTTTGCTGCACAATCTGTCTCTGTGTTTCAGACATTTAAAAGGTTTAGTATAAGGACAGTACCCTGTAAACATGATTGGGTTAAACATTTGTCACGTGCAATTCTTGTCTCTCAAAGTGTCCTGTATTTTTTGGTTCTTCAATCCAGTAAAGATGTAAATACAAAGTTCTTCTGTTTGGATAAGATTTGGTTTTATATTTAGAACTTTTATGGTGTTTTGTAGGTATCGGTGTTCCCATCATGCTTGCTTACGTCTACGGAGTTGTTCCGATCTCCCTGTGCCGCAGCGGAGGTTGTGGAGTCTCTGCTGGGAATGGCAAAGGGGTGCGAATCGAGTTTGATGACGAAAATGACAACATAGGGAGTGGGGCAGCAGCCACAGGTGAGAATCTCTAACCACTGGAAGAAATGAAAAACATTTCAACCACTCACCGAATGCCACCTGCTAAAATCCAAGCTGCAGAACTACAAGTCAAATAGGCAGAACAGATTATGATCCGTAGCAGAAATGTCAGTGAACTTATTCACCTCCTTTGAACTCTTCTTGCTTGTATTTCCGTCTTCGTCTGCTTTGCTTCCCGCCACTTTAGTAGTCTCATTATTTGACGCTCATGTTTTTGTCAAGCCTTTCATCTATCCACTCAACAGGATTAAAAGAATGACAGTCAACCTGATTTACTTCTATTTCCTAAACATTTACTCTCCCTTCAAACACGCTGTATTCTTATTATAACCACCATGATACTCTGTGTGCACGTGTAACTACACCTGCCAGTGCCTTTGTGTTTACATGCTATTGTTTGCCCCGTGAGGTGCCACTACACTCGACAGCAGACTCAGACAGCTATTTGAGGTGTGTGATGTTGTGAAATGACTGGCGCAGCGTCAGTGGCTTTTCTGTCAGACTGGCGGCTGTGTGAGGTCGAGCTCGTCTTGCTTTCCCACGAGGCGTGGAGGGAGGGATTGTATTTCTCACAGCTTCTGTCAACACTGAGGAAGATAATTAAGACTGTAAATGACAGCAAGGACTTTAACCTTTCCAGGAACAAAAGGTGTGAGATGTGATGACACTTTTTCACACCTCAGAATTCATGAAATGCTATTCAAGGTTACTTTCCAAAGTCATTGATATCACTTTATACCAATCTAAAAAAAAGTCATGGTTCTGGCCTCTCTTTTTCTTTCTGTACAATCCATATTTCTCTCTTCATCCTTTGTGCTCCTATTTCTAGCTCTACCAGCAGCTGTTGGGGTCAACCGATATGTTCCCCACTCTGTTCGTTTTAGCTCAACTGTGTAGTTCATCATCATCCTCTGTTGAATTATTTTCAAATCATTCTGTAAATGAATAAAATTGAATTCTCTGTATCTGTTCTTCTGCTCAGACACGACCTCTGTGGCAGAGACTCGGCTCAACAACCCCAGCCTCGGAGACGGAGCGAGCGTGGGCGGTCTGACGGGCCTGAGCCTCAGCGTCAGCGGGAGCCACATGGAGCGCTGCGGCGTGAGTTCGGCTCAGCGGGACAACATGAGCGACAACGCCAGCACCACGGCCCTCGCTGGGACCAGCATCACTGGCAGCCTGTCTGGCAGCTGCTACAACCGGTAATGAACTGGACCTATAAACCAAGTCATGGCCAGAAAACTGTTCTGAATAACTAATTAACACGTATACAATTTGTGCAAATGGCGCTATGTGACTGCCGAGTAGTGTCTGTTTTACACGTCCTGAATGGAGTGTGTTTGTGAATTTGTACCCCTCACATGCAGTTGATTAATCTGAACAAGAAAGAGGATAAGCAAATCCTGCGTGCTGCTGATCCTTGCTACTCCATTTATTAACAGTGCTCCACTATGACACCATTAATAGTATTTCTCACACTCTTTCTGATCCAATGTTCCTGTCAGCAGGACTTTAAAGGGTACAAGGAATGTGTCGTAAATGGTTTTAGTACTTGGATAGTTTTCTTTTACTATCTGCCCTTGCTTTCCTCTATATAGTGACCATTTTGTGTGATTAATTGTTTTTTTCAGGATGGAAGTGCAGGCTGATGTCCAGAAGGAACGCTGTAGTCTGAGCGGGGAGTCGGCCACCGTCAGTCTGGGCACAATAAGTGACAACGCGAGCACAAAAGCCATGGCAGGATCCATCCTCAATGCCTACATGCCTCTTGAAAGGTCAGTAATCAGAGTACACGCATCCTGCTTGTTGCAGTAGCAAGCTGCTGACCTGTTTTTAGTCTTTGAAAAAAACCTCTGTCCCAGTTTTGTTGTGGCTTTTGTCAGATGTCCTGCAGTCAAAATGCTTAAATGCTGTTTGTTTAGTTATCAAATCAAGGTTAATAAATATCTATGTAGATGTACATAAATACCCCAAATTAAAGGACTAACACTGAAATTATCTGTGGTTTTTTGTCACCTAAGTTAAATTTGAGGCCTGTTATTTTGCAGAGACAACAGTCTGGAGGTGCAGGTAGACGTGGAGTCCAAACAGGAGAAGGTGAGACACGGCAGCGCCAGCAGCAGCCTGGATGAAGCCAGCTGTAGCAGCAGCACCGCCGGCCTCAAAGGAGCCAGCGGTGGCACCTGCTCATGTCCCTCCACCTGCTGCTGTGCTCACCACAACAACCACTGCTGCCCCTCATCGCCTTGGTCAAAGGACCCATCCACTTCGGGGGGCAAAAAGAGCAAAGGCAAGCTTTGGAAACGAGCGAGCAGCAGCAAGGGAGACGCAAAAAATAGCGAAACACAAGGCGATGTGGATGCTCAGCTCCTGGAGCAGCGCAGCACCAACTCCTCCGAGTTCGATTCACCGTCCCTGAGCGGCAGCCTTCCCTCGGTGGCCGACTCGCACTGTAGCCACTTTTCATCCGAGCTCAGCTGTTCCGACCCTGAAACCTCAAGACCGGCTCAAGCAGCCTGCTCTTCCCTGATGGACCCCCACCCTCTTCACACCACCAGCACCTTCAACGATGTCACCATCGCGCCCATGCCCGAGGTGGAGAACGACCGCCTGGAGCATTTCCCACCCCAGAGCAGCCACGCAGCCTTCACCCACCGCCTGCTGTCTTCGTCGCCCCCTGCTTCACCAGAAGAGGGAAGTAGTGGGACATTTCTATACATCAGCGAGGAGGGTGTAGGCGACACTGCAGAAAGAGAGCCGGAGAAGGACGAGAACATTAAAGAGACCACCAACAACACTGCTGCACAGCCTGTAAGCCCGAGAAGGAAGCGCTGTATACAAACAGACATCTAAAGGAACTCTTCGGTCCTTCCGCTGTGTTACCACTCCAAGCACAGTTAGCCTTACCAGCTAATTTCACTCGAGTGAAGCCCCGAGAAAGTGGGGATCAGGGTTGAGGCTCTAAATTTAATTACAATTTTAGACTGCTGTTAAAGCAGCATTATCATGTGAATGTCAGTGTGTACGGAGAGGGTCGAGGTCTACGTCGGAGAAAGAATTCTGGTTAAAGTAAGCAGGAGCACAGTTAAGTCAGAGATCATTTGGTTCTGTGATGTTCGAAGTTTCAGACAGTTGTTAAAGCTGGAGCAGCAAGTTTTACCGTAAGTAGAGTTGAATGTCCACGGACGAGTGTAGAACAGGTTATCGGTGTGGTCAGATAGCGCAGAAGGCCCGTCCAGCTGTTATGAAGATCTGCAAAGTATCCATCTATACTCCTGATGTCCCCAAATTCCTTATAAAGAGCAGGACTGAGAAAGCTGGATAGGAGCAAGCATAGGATTCTTTCTAATACTAAAATTGAGCTGCTATTCTAAAAACCGATTCTCCTTCATCACATTTGCAAAAATCTGTTTGTCTTCTGGTTTCGCATGAATCAGAGGGACAGGTCATCACTGTGGTCCACCGCTGTGCCACCAGCTCACTCTGTGATTTCTTAAAATGGAGAAACACCACAGCTAAAGGATTGTCGAAGCGTCTGTCGAGCACACAGACCCAAGAGGGACCAGTTTATACAGTAGCACAGTTTATTTTCCATAATCATATATAAGAAAAATTATTATGGTTGCTTTTTGTTTCAAATGTGACTTTTGTGCTATGTGTTTGCTTATTTTTATTTTCCATTTTGGGAAAGTTGGTTTTAATGTTGAAGCCCTGTGTTGGGTCCAACCTTTTTAGTAGAACTGGGTGGGAGGAGAGTTGACAAAAAGTAGCCCTTCTTTCTTTTTAAATATTGTGGATTTAGATCAGCTGTAGTAATTACTTCATCACCACCTTCCTGTCTGCACTGGTAGTTTTTTTGTTTGTGGTTGCACCTGTGCAGAGGTAAGAGTTTTTTAGTGGAATCGTGAGAGGTGTGTTCAAGAAAGGGAACGTAAGTTATTCTTTTAGAAATGCAAAAAAAACAAAGGAAAAAAAAGCAGCAAAGCCCAGTTTTTAAATATAAACCTGTAGCATTTCTTACTAATTACAGGGCTTGCTTTAGTAATCAGCCAGTAATGCTGGAAAGTCAACCAAACAATGTATTTGCAATAAAAAAAACAAAAGAAGCTTTCAAGTAGCTATATAATAAGAGCAAATGTGTCCCGTCAGGAAACACATCAACTTTATATCAAAAATGACTTTGTCGTGCAATGAGAGGCTCCTCTTGTATATCCGAGCACATACGTCTCGTTCATTATTCAGTAGTGAATGTACAGTAATAATGTTCAATTGTTGATTCTCCCTCAGTAATATCCAAATCAAAATCTTATTTTTGATTCAGAGCTTTGGGTGTATTTTAACTACAAAATGTTTTGAGGTCGTTTCTTAAATCCTCACAAATGATTGATGCAGATAATTTTGTATTTGTTGAACCTACAGTGCCTTTTGGAGGAAAATTCCTTTGTATAGTGATTTTTTTTTAATTTCTTTCCTCTGTGTGTCTTTAAATGATAAAAATAATAATAAAATTGATCATATTTGCGGGATAGGCTCCAGCCCCCCCGCAACCCTAGTGAGGATTAAGCGGTGTATAGATAATGGGTGGGTGAGGGGATTATATTTGCCTCGTAAAAGGCTTGAAATGCAAGAAAACTTGATGATAAAACCTCCCCCATCCCTGAGCGCTAACGCTAACTGTCACACTAGCTGGTTTAGCTTACCAAAGACTGCTCTCAGGCCACTGCGGTTGACACTTGACAGAACTGTTAATAGAGTTGGCAGTAACTGAATAAGTTTCTTTTTAAAAAAAAAAAAAGTACTTCAACACATGAGATGGTTCAGTCTGGTATTTGGGGTAATATGTTAAACCAAAACAGTCCTCTTTAAGAATTGTTAAATGTTCCCCTGAAGTAGCCAAAGTTTGTAGAGTTTATGTGCTCAAGGACAAGTAATCAGCACATGTTAGCAATAAAAACCCCTTTTTATTGTAAGCAGTCAGCAGTGACAGTGAGGCTGCATCTTGTGTTCGGCAGCTGGAGTGAATTTTCAGCGTGACCGCAGATCGCTGTGCTGCGACGTCAGCCAGCCGAGCTCACCACGAGCCGGTCATCGCAGTAACTGTGGTGTCAACTAAAAGACACTTCTGCTGCACCTCAAAAGCCTCCAGCTGCAGGATACATTCCCGCCCTTCTTACGTACCGTCTGTTAAAAAATGCCTGTATAATTCCTCTGAGTTTATATCACTATTTGAAGGCTAGTGCCAGGTCTACTTTCTAATTTGGTCAAAAGAAGCTTATGCTATTTGAAAACGTATATATTTCCTAATTATTTGCTTCATAATGTGCATGTAAATGCATATCTTTAAACAAATAAACATTTTCAAACAAGCTTGTTGTTTCTGTGTTTTGGCTTCAGCTTCATTCCAAAGTCCATAAATGACATGCATCCTAGGTTAAATGGGGATTCTAAATTTGTGGATTGGCAGACAGGCTCTGGGGAACACCCTAGAGCAGGGGTCTCAAACTCAACTTACCTGGGGGCCGCTGGAGATAGCGTATTCCACAAAAAAAAGAGTTTCAAGCATTCAAAAAAGTACAACTGATCCAATCTTCTCAATCTTTATTAACAAGTCTGAACATGAAAGGTTCTTCAGAACATAGGCTTCTCTTACCTACACTTGGTCTTGCACAGCTGAGCCACATTTGGCTTGAGGGAGGAAGCAATTGAGACCCTCAGTATGGCTTGAAGATGCTCATCAGTAAGTTTGGACCTGTACTTTGACCTATTAAAGTTGATGGTGGAGAAGAGCTTTTCACACAGATAGCAAAAAAAAAAAAAAAAAATTTGCACTGGGTGACAAGATATATGTTCCCTCCACTCTGTGACACTCCCAAATCACGTTTCAAGTGACTAATGTTGCTAATTCCTGTTGCTGTCACGAGCCTAAGCTATAGTAGCCCGCCTCAGTTGGCCGCGAGTTTGAAACCCCTGCCTTAGACTTACCATCATGTTCCTCAAACCTTTCCTGAACAATGTTTGCAGGGCGGCAGGGGCCAGCTGAACGATGAATACCACGAATGGGGTGTATGTGTCGGGCAACAATGTTTAGGTAGATTGTACTTGTCAAAGTAACATCCATGTGTGTGTTTTTACACCTTCCTATCATAGCAGCATTAAGAAATTTCAGCAATTTGTGCCACAGTAGCTCCTCTGTGGGCTCCTTCCACACGGGCCGGCCTCCGATGCCCACGTGCATCAGCCATCCTCGGCGCCCGTGACCCTGTTGCCGGTTCACCGGTTGTCCTTCCCTGAACCGCTGCATACCAGGAACACTACAAGCCTTCCACTCGCACATATTTCCTGCTTCATCAGCTTCGAGTACTGCCTGTTCTCTGGATGTTTAATATTCTCCGCCGCCTTGACAGGAGCCATTGTAACGAGATGATCAATGTTATTCACTTGACCTGTCGGCGGTTTTAATGTAACGGCTGAAGGTTCTGCAGAAGAAAGGCACATTAAAGCATTCACGTTGCGATTTATTATTTACATTTGCATTCAGTCTATTTACATACAGTACATGCTTTTACATTCCATGAAGCAGTACAAACATCGTCCGCAACTAGTAAGCTTCATATCAAGTGTTTTCATGTAGATGAGATTTTTATGCCATTTTATTTTTACAACACAAAAAAAAACAAGGAAAAGAGGAAACCAGAGTGTGGGAGGAAGAGGGGTCATAAGATTGGAAAAACTGAACTAATACTTTATTCTTCAAAATTCAAGTGACGTAAAAGCTGTGGCACATTGTGCTGTACAAAGACCTAGGGATGGTGTGGGATGTTTAAAAAGCACAAGGACCTCTGCTCCTGTTGAAGTTAAGTGGCTTCACAAAACTCAGCGGACCAACAGTTATAAATATCTAATTAGTCCCTCTTAAATGTAAAAAAATGCAGACTGGTGAAGCAAATAGCAGAAAGTCAAGCACAGATGTAGGAAGAGTTTATTTTGTAATGTTGGAGTTTATTGTTCAGGTTCTGCAAGTAGCTTTAGCCAGTACAGTCATGACTCGATAATCCGACACTAGATGTAAAACCTTCTTTTATGTCTGATAGCAAGGCTGTCGGATTGTCAAGACGGAGGTGGAGATACAAGGAGGGCTTGATGCTGGAAGGCTCATTTGTTGTTAATTATTGTTCATAGTTGTTATAATAACTAGTGTATTGTTACAACACTACGCATTGCTGGATTTCACACATAATTGTCATCAGTTGACATAAAAGGTAAACACGTTCAGACAGCAGGCTGAAGTGACCCAAATCTGATTGGTTTTTTTTCTCCTATGCGACCTGTATGTGATCTTTTCATGACAGTCTGAACAACACAGATCCAATTAATGATGAATATCTGAATATTCGGCACGGTCGGGAGACCATTTCCACCCCGTCGGAGCGCACCCCTGGGGTGGAAGTGACTGGAACACACAGGCAGTACTTGGCTGCTGATGCCTGTTTAGTTAGCGGTCACACTTCTGTTTCCACCATCGGCGGTGGCGGTGGGGGACAAGATACACTCCACTGTTACCATCCATGTTTACTTCCATAAACACTGAGCACACTTGCTGCGCGTGACATTGTCGTGTCCACATTTAATTGGAAACATGAATGAATTCACAAAAAAATCAGATTTCACAAAAAAATCAGAATTGAGCATCAAGTCCTGCAGTCTGAACGTAGCCAATCTGTCGGATTGTTCAGTCAGATAATACGCCGTTATCCTGATTTGTGACATAAAATGTCATGTCAGAGTCAGAATCCAAGGCTGTTGGTATGTTAAGGCTGTTTTTCATAGGTTCCATTTGTTTTTCCTAAAAACCTGTCGGATAGCAAGGTTTTCGGATTGTTTAGGGTCGAATTATCGACTCACGACTGTACCTTACTACTTACTACTTCAGACCTGCTTTTGAGTGTGTTTTTTGCCTTTGTGGTAAAATGTAGGAACTAAAAAGAAACAAAGAGACTTAATTCTCTCCTTGTTGTCTTAAAGAGGTGTGAAGTTAGGTTGGTGAAAAATGGCTTCCAACAAACTAAATGTTCAGGCTCCAAACTCAGTCATTCATGTAATCTTTTTGGTGATGTAAAGTAGGATATCATCACCGTAGAGAAGGACATGAAGGATTCTATGAGCCAAACTAATATGAAGGCTGATGATCATTTTCTTCCTTTGTTGCAGCTGGAAGGGCGTAGAGATGCGGTCATATGCTACAAGTTAAATACTGTACAACTATTGACACAAAAAGACACACAGTTGTCTTGGTTACATTCAAGATTGAACCTGAGAGCTACGGTAAGTCTTACAGTGCATGATTAATTAACTTCAGTAATGTTTGTCTAAAACCAGAAAGGTGACGATCTTACAAGGAACAGAAGACTTAAGCTCTGAGTTTATGTGGAAGTTTAACCAGTAAATCATTCAGTCGCTAATGTGATGTGACAGCAGTTTATTCTTACGGCTTCTCTTTTTAAATTACTCGCAGCTGCTATGAGAACACATGTAAACACCTTGTACTGAAATAGCTAAGAATCTTGGAGATAATGTATGAAGTGTAAAACCTCTCCAACCGACCTGCACCTTCACCACACAATGCATTTAAGTCAGATCAGTTTCTGTGAGTCCTTCTTGGAACCAAGCGTCTTCATAACAAACCAAAAGAAGATCTTTAGTGTTGGCGTATTTCCTCTTAACTGCGGTAGAAATCTCAGTAAGGCACACATTATCCACTCTATTCCCCCCCCCGACCCCCGTGTTACCCTTAACAAATAACAGCGCTCTGCAGCCTGTTACGTGAAACTGTATTTACAGTACATTACATCACAATGTGAATGATTCGTAGTGCAAGCAGGTCACAGGTACCTTTTTAAATAAAGCTTCCCCATTATGTAAGGTTGTGTACTCAGCCGCGTGGTTTGCACACGTTGCAGAGCTGGAAAAAAAGCTGGTCGTCCGCAGTGGTGCTCGTCCCTCGAGTCAGTCGTTTCCATTTTTACACGTCTTACTCACAGCAGCTGATGGCTGTAAAAGTCCACAACTGCTACAGTACGATGTGTGTCCACACCTGTGCATCGCGAGGAGCCGTCACACCTGAAGGGAGTGATCAAAACGTAGCTTCTTTGTGGTTTTGATTGGGAGATTTAAAATTACAATAAAAGCAGTGAAGCTGCTGAGGTGACGTGTTTGTTGTACTCTTACCCTGTTCGCAGAGTCCATCAGGGTCTTTCTCAGCAAACCCGTCACCTCCTCCAGCTCCTGCTCGGCCTCCCGGATGTTGGGGTCCAGCTGCAGGACTTCCTGGAGGTCACTGCTGGCTGACAGGTAGTCCTAAAATACGGTAATACACCCAAACATAGATTAAGAGCAGGAGGAAATCAGTACTAGTGCACAAACCAGCATCTTAAAATAAATCTAATTCACTTGTGTGTGTGTGTGTGATGGAGTGTGTCGGGCACCTGTAAACCCTTAAAAGCCAGGGCTCTTCTGTAGAAGGCTTTCTTGTTGGCCGGCTCCAGCTGCAGTGCAGAGTCGCAATCCTGTTTGGCCTCTTCAAAGCGATTCAGTTTCAGGAGACAAATGGCTCTAAAGGAGAGCAAAGGGTTCAGACATCACTCATCTGCAGCTGGTAGCGATTATTAGGACCGAACTAGAAATGCTCTCTCTGCTTAAAAAACAAAAATAGGACACAAAAAAAATAAATCTGTTGAGGTTATTTCATGCCACTTCTAATTCAAACCAACTTGTTTCACTTGTTTTGATTAATTGCAGCGAAATGCATCTTCAGAAAACTCTTGAAATGAGTGGATGTGTGCCGGAGAAGAGCTGAAATCATCTCAATCTACTGCCAGATTTTTACACTTTTTCCAACTTTTTGGACTCAGTGACAGGAAACAATGACTTGTTCATATGGAGATTGTTGCAGTGTGTAATAAGATTTGCAGGGATTCGTGCAGTCTTTGACAGCTACACACAAAAAAAATGATTTTCCATTAGTTTAGGTTTTCATGTGTGCAACTTTAGATCTTGCTTTTAAGTCAAAATCATGAAAGAAAAGCAAACTGTAACTTTTGCTCAACTCTTCACCAGCTGTTTTATGTAATTACATTATTTCTAAAAATGTTTATATTGACATGAATTATAAGTGATGTTACCAAGAGTGATAACAGCTGCAACAGAACAGGTTTGACACGCCAGGTGAGCATGTGGTGCCCTCTACTGTTTTTCCAATTGTAATGTTCTTAAAGATGATGGTCATAGTTTTCAAATCAGCTCAGTGATACAACCTCTGGGTCAGTCCTGGCATCTGTGAAACTGAAAACCCATCTTTCCACACAGATATGTCATGTCATGTAAACTCTGGAGCTGCTTTTAGATTGAAAAACGATTGAGAAATGTGGGAAAGATGAGCTGCTGGGAAAGGAAGATGAAGAAATAAAGTCAAAATTAGTTTTGCTTTCTAGCTTTGAGGAGGAGCTCTTTTTGTGTCTGGTAATTTAACAGATTATTTTGATAGGTTTAACCTTCAGGCATCAGTTTTAAAAAGTCACACATAGGTTTTAAAAGGCAAAAATGTCCACTGCAGTAAAATATTGTGTGTCTATATTATGTTCCACTTTCACTGTCACCACATCAGGAATCAAAATGTCCAAATATTTATTCATTTTCAGGATTTGTCTACATGATGCCACTGTTGGTACTAGTCAAAAAGGTTTATTTTTCCATATACTAAACGCTAAAAGGATAATATAAAAGAGAACTATCACCATCTTGGGCATCATTGGGCAACAGCAAAATTGATTCTGATGCATTTTTATTTTTTATGCACCATCAGATTTAAAAAGAAGAAGAAAAAAAAACAACTCAGGACCTTTAAGACAAAAATATCCACATAATAAACTATGGTGATCCGAATTTTGTGCTTTGTGTGAAACTGTTTTAGTGTATCTGCTTGTGGTTGCTGGTGGCGGTGATGGTGTTTCCAGATGGGAGAGCTCTCACTCACTCTCCTCCATCAGCAATCAGCGCTGCATAAAGCCTGCCTCCACCTGTGCTCCAGCGCCAGTGGATTATACTCCTCAGAGTGGGAACAGGCCAGCCGTGCTTTGAGAACTTCGTGCTTTGTGATTCTTGCTGTATCTAATGTGTGTTTACGTCTGTGCTTATTGCCAGAACCTCCCCGACGGAACGTACAGCTCAGCTTTGGCAGCAGAACCCCAGCCTCAGTCGTCTCATCTCTGGGTCCACCCCCGCGCAAGGAAACTTCCCCAGGACCTCCCTCACTCACTCAGCTACCCTCACCAGCTTCCCGGTGTCCCTTGGTTCCCTACTACTGTAAAATAAATCCCTCTTGTCTTCACTCCCAAACCCTGTGTTGCATTTTTGGATCCCTCCTTTGACTGAACCCTCACAATAAACTGCCATAAACATCTAGAACATCATCACTACTTTTCCACTTTCACTAAGTTTTTTAAACCAACATCAGTCCTGATGATAATGTCCACATATGCATTCATTTTCAGGACTGTAACCCATTAAATGTTTTGTTTGTTTACATAGTACTACAGCTTTTTTAAATTTATTTATTTATTTTTTTTTAAAAAAGTTTTTCATATTTTAAATGCCAAGCTTATTTTTCGTATCACAGTGTGTGATTAGCCATCAGTTTGCAACAACAGACTTTAATGCATTATTATTTTTTTAAGTGGTGTAATATTTATAAAATAAATAAATCACACTCAGGACCTTAAAGACAAAAATGTCCATGTCACACACACTGCCAAGCAAATATTACATACTCATTTTTTTTTTTTCCCCTACACATTTTTAAAGAGCTTGATAGCATCTTTTACTCAAGATTTCAGTCAGATCCTGGTCTCGTTTCGTCCTGTCCTGCCCATATAGTGTATCTACGGACAGTAACAACACCTCTACAGCACACAGTGATTCTTTTAATTGTATTCAGGTTTCAGTCACTGCTGCAGAGATCAAACAACCCTCCTGTGTGTGTGTTAATTGGTTCGTTCATACCTGTTTGTGTAAAGAGCACATTCGTCAGGTTTTAGGGTGAGGCATTCGCTGTACTTCTCCAGAGCCTCCTCGAAGTTTCCTTTCTTCACCAGGCTGTTGCCTTCGTGTTTGAGTAAAGTAAAGCGGGCTTCTTTTCTTCTGGCTGTCGACAGAAAAATCTCATTTAAATTATATACCAAAAGAAACAAAAAATGTCTCTGCAATTATGAAAACAATCACTATTTGTCTAACTGGTTAAAATCCGAAAATATGATGTAGCTAGAGTTCATGAAGGGATCATTTTGTTCTGTGGAGGCTCTGGCTGAGTTGCGAATGTCAGAGTCCGGCTGCACTAAATGGGTTTGTCTTTTAAGAGGCCTCTGCTGTTAGTTCAGCAAATGGTTCCAGGACTTTTCAATAAATCCATCATCCTGTCAGCGGCCGTCTGAACGGAGCAGAGTGGATGAGTCAACTCCTCCTTAGTTAGCTGTCTGCAGTGCTGAGAAAGTCCCTACATGTAATGAGTTGTGGAAACACGCGCAGACGAGCCTGGCATTCATCAAATGACGCAACGAAGGATACGAACTGTGAAATCATTTATTTAGTGCGAAAACTTGACTCAGCAGGCGTGTTTATGGATAGTTATACACTTTTTTTTTCATTTTGAAAACACTACAAAGTGCTGATTTAAAGGTCAGAATCAGTTTATAATCTTTGGTCAGTTTGCAAAAATTTCCCAAACAATCCATTCATCCATCATCTATACACCGCTTAATCCTCTCTAGGGTCATGGGGGGGCTAGAGACAGACAACCAAGCACACTCACATTCACACCTACGGACAATTTAGAATCACCAATTAACCTCAACATGTATTTGGACCGTGTGGGAGGAAGCCGGAGAACCCGGAGAGAACCCACGCTGCACGGGGAGAACATGCAAACTCCACGCAGAAAGATCCCAGGTGTCCTCACTGGGACGCGAACCGGTGACCTTCTTGCTGTGAGGCAACGGTGCTAACCACCGAGACACCTTGCAGCCCCTGATCATCGTGCCCATTTAAAATGAATCCTGCAACACAACATAATATTGTAACACACCACTCTGACAGCCTTTGCTCAGACTTTTCTATTTTAGAAATGCTCTGTTGCTGGGAGACTAAATTAATAAGCACAACACCAGTATTCCAGATCAGTCACCTCTAAAGTTTATGAAAGCCGAGTGTCAAGCTGTGAGCAGAGGATTTTCTGGATGTAAATCAAAAGAATAAAATACATGTACCAAGCATAAATCTGAATATTTACAGACAACAAGAAACTTCCTTAACAAACATAAAAAGCAAAAATGGCGGTGCTCCGATGTTATTTATTTGACAAACGAAAATGGATTTTAAGTCACAAAACAATTCATCTGGTAGTAATGTTTTTATGCAATATGTATGTTAATTAAAAATAAAATCCTACATCAGAACATTTCAATGTAAAGGCAGGCGAATCTCTTTTTTTGTGGAGCTCTGGGGGAGCAAAAATAAAGCTATTTGAAAGTTTTGTGTGTGCCAACTGCATATGTTCTTGGTTCAGATTGCTGATTGTTTTTTAATGCACCGTTGCAGATAAGTAAGACATCAGCAGACGGTCTTGTTGCGCAGCATGTTTCAGATCCCCTCACAGATGTTCACCTCAGGAGACCGTAAACAAACAAGCTTCAGCTTTCTGGAAGTGATTCATGGTGGAGTTTGGGGTCTGCTTTGGATCAGTGTCATATTGTCGAAATTATCCTCTTTCTAGTTTCACTTTCTGGACGTTTGTATCCAGAATCTGGTGATATTTAAAGGAATCTGTTCTTTTATCTTTTCATGCAACGCTGCCCGACAAACCCCGGAGAAGAATCTTTCCACTGTCATGCTTGACAGATGTTCTTTGAATCCAATTCTGCTTCTTTTATCCAAGCATACCTTTGGTGATTGAGTTTTACCTTCATCTGTGAACAGCGCTGGCTTTCTAAATGACTCGGGGTTGTCCAGATGTTGCTTTTCATACTTGAGATGTTGGCTTTTCTCATGCTGCTGCAGGGAGGATTTTTTTTCTGAGTACCAGCACACCATCCTCCGGTCAGATGGGGCTTTAAATTTGCTTTTGTTCATCTTTAAATATTTCTTGGTCTTCCAGATGTTGTCTTGACTTCTAACTGCAATCTCTTAATGACATTTCGGACCAGGGAAACCGCAACGTGGGGGCATTTTGATATCGTTTACCAGGTATCTGTAAGCTTCATTATGAGATTCTCAGTCACTCATTGCCAGTTGTTATTGCCAGGAGCCATTGTAGTTGCTGAGTGTGACCTCAGGGCCGAGCTCTGATGAGTCCTAACAACAATCCTTGACCCGCCCTACAAGCCCTAATGAGTCAATTAGGGCCTAATGAGATAAAGTTGACGATTTAAAGGGTAACAATGCGTTTGAAGAGAAGCTCGTTTGTAATCTCTGTTTGCTTCCGTCGGATTCTTTTCACTTTTAAAAACAATTAAATATGTAATTAGCTCGGAGGTGCACACGGCTGTGCTTGCCAACGCCGGGAGAGTGATGGAATGTTTTTACATCAGCGTCAACAGCAGCTCAATCACACCGCCGTGCTCGTTTAACTCGCGGCTATTTAAAGCCCATTAGCTACACCGGAGACCGAACACAGTAAATGAACTCTTCCTTTGGTGTAATTGTTTGAGGGGATTTTACTTTAATTTTTATCTTACCTCAGTTATCATGGTAACAGTTTTTCACATCTTTATCATGGGACTCAGTTCAATGTTATTTTTATGAATGGCTTAGTCTGTGGGTGAGTTTATTTCCAGTGTTTTGATGATCAACGCTGGCTGATTAGGATGGAGCAATGTCATTTTTGTGCTTTTATGAGTTATTAAATTGAACATTTGAGACACTGAGTCATTTAACAGGCAATTAAAAAAAAAAAAACAAAGAGCTCCAGATTGTCATTTTAATGTACTTATAAATGACCACATTTAGCCAGTCCCGTGTGTGAATACTTCAACTTTAAGCACTCTATCAAACCACAGCAAAGAATACATGGAAAAAAGATTGTTATTTCATATTTTGTACTTGTGTTTATATCTTATTTAAGGTAGAAAATTTATTCCACCAGCGATATAATAGAGACGGTTACACTTTTGTCTCTCCGGTTGCTTTAAACTGTCGCATTAACACATTTTTTAGAATTGGGAATTATATGAAATACACTGAATAGTATGTATTAGTTTGTTCAGAAGAGTCAGGAGGATGATTTAACTCCTAAAGTTTAAAACATGGTAAATTAAAGGAAATTCCTCTAAAGAATAATCTACTAATGTACTCTGTTTGTCCAGGTACTTTAATTGACTTTATTTCGTTCCTGCTTTTCATCCCCCGGTCAGAAGCTGTGACTCTGCTTCGTTTAAACCGCTAATTATATGTGCAGGAGAAAAAAAAGAGCGAGAGTTTTCCCAGGTGTGGAAATTCAATCACCTCACTTAAAACACAAAGTGGATTGTGCCGACTTATCACCGACACCGAGTTACTGCTCAGTGAAGCAAAGCTACATTTTATTTTGGTTAAATGATGAACGCACTGACAGAAGTTTGCGTCTTTTAAATGCAGGAAATGTTGCTTGATTGTCGAGGTAAAATTAGATTTTCTCACTAAATAGGTGGTGATAAAAACTGACAGCTTCACATCTGTTTCCCCAGCAACAGCAGCAGCTATTCTGAGATTAGCACATCTATGTGATATGCTCATTAACCGTTTATATATGTATCCGTATGGGCTGCTGGATACCGGTTACATTCTAGGCTTGGAGTTTTTTTGTGATAAAGACAAAAAAATCTATTTAATTTTTAGTGTATTGGTGTTTATTGCAGCATACTGCACTGCACGTGTTTAAATATATTTAGGTTTATGGTACATTTGGAGCCTTTTGGTCTCTGTGAGCAGCAGGAGCAGAGAAGAAACCTGACCTGGATTGTTCCATTACAGCAGCACTATACTCTGTGTGGATCGCCTTCCCTCTGCATTATTGATAGTCCACCCAGACACACACACACACACATAGCAGGACTCTGCCTTCAACACAGCTCAGCGGTTACACACTGATTCTCGCTGACTGACTTCTGCTGCTGCTGCTGCCTTACGATCCCATAACTCAGGTTTCTTCATGAAAACACGGTACGAATTTGATCATCCACGATTCATTCAGGAATATTTTCCCACAGAGAAAAAAAGAAAAAAAGCATTATGATGTCAGATTTCTTCTAAGTGTGTCCCCGACTGGATGCCAACTGAAGATCTTTACAGCCGGCAGCCCTTCATGTGAGTCATTTAACCACCCAAGCTAGAAATAAGTGATCCGGCTCACCTTCCTCCTGTGCAGCCCTGGCGGCCCTGGCTTGAGCCTGCTCCACGCTCATGGGTTTCTCCCTGTGTTGCTGCTGGACAGACAGAGGGACGACGGGAATCTCTGGCAGCTTTTCTCTCCACTCAGGCCCGTCCTGCTCAATCAGCATCTTGGTGATCCTGGCAGAAGAAAAGCAGAGTAAAACACATTCTTAGCAGGACTGAGGCTGCATCCTCTACCGGGTTTGTGGGCTCCACATCGATGCTAAGAGGAGGCCGAACCTTAGAGGATGGTGTAGTTGAGCAGTTTAATGGCAAATGAAAAATCAAAGGTAACATGCCACCGGATCCCTCTGCGGTCATTGACTAAACCCCTAAAAACTCTGTTTATCAAAATTACATATTTAAAGGTTTTATGCTATGAAAACAATCCCTCCCTGCCTAAAAATGGCTCAGATGTACCTGCACACTGCCTGTTTTAAGATGTGCAGTCACCAACCCCCATGCACTGGCTGCAGCTCGAGCACACCAGCTCACCTACAACTCTGCTTATAGAAATTCAGCCAAACATGTTAAACTGGAAACAGATTCTGAAAAAGAATAATGGCACAGAAAGCTCCAATTTGCAAGTTGGCATGATTGGTTCTTTGTTACATATGAAACCGCAGAAATCTGGGTTCATGTTTCTGAGACTGTCATTGGTCAACCACAGTTTCAGGATGGAAATACTCAGCCATGGAGTTCACTGCTTGAAATAAGCACATAAAAAACTCTCACAGGACACGTGAACAAGGTAAAAAGCCTGATTTTCATTTAAGGGGGTCTTTAAGCTGGTTTTAGCCACATGCTGCCATTCAAATAAACATGCTTTCTAACGATGTTTCCACATGGGTGTGCCCGCTATGAAAATTCAATTTTATGGAATGGATGTTAAGAGGTTGAAATACAGCTGAGTCTCAAATCCACATCACTTCTGCAGCTGTTTTGTTGTGTGCAGTGTGGTCAGACTGGAAAAGGGACAAAGTAAAACAAATTGTGGCTGGAGTTGAAAAAGCTCCGAGATCACCACAGAAAACAACACATTTCATAGTCGCTGTGTAAACCTTTACTGGTGCTGGAAGTCGAGTCTGAATGTAGGTTTGTGTCCTTGTGGAGCTACTGGTTGTCTTCAGAGTTTGGCTGGATGGAATTTTGCACCTCTTCAGCCTTTGTTTCAATCAAAGAGTAGGTTTTTCTTAAAATAAAGGCAGCTATTAAACTCTAGTGTATTATGTTTCAACAAAAATATCATTTAAAAAAGTCTTCTGTGGGTTTCTAGAATGAGCAACAACAACATTTACTTTCAACTTCTGACCGTGAAGCCTCTGTATAAGTCTGTAGCGTTCTGTGTTTGGCTTTTGTGTCCCGCTGACCTGTGGACGCTGTCATGAGCCGCCTGCACCCCGGTGTCGATCTGCAGGACGGTCTTGTAATCCACGTAGGCCTTTCTGTAGCGCTCCAGTGACTCATAGGCCATAGCTCTGCGTAACAGGGGCTTCAAGGAGTAGGACTGCAGCTCCAAAGCCCTAAAGAGGATCAGAGAGATGCACAGACAGAGGGATCAAACCGTCTGCACCTCCGCACCGTGTCACAGGTGTAACCGGACTGATCTTCCCATTCATGAGCGTGTGAAAGATTGCTGCAAGCGATATCAACATCCCAAACTGCAGCATCAGGGACAATCAGTGGTTATGATGTTATTGTGGGAAAAGCTCAGCGATTTGTGAGCTGTGTGCTGCGTCATGGGCTGATTACAAAGCAAACATCCCTTTTCTCTTCTGACGGTAACAGTCAGTGAACGGGAAGGCATGTTTTCAGTTATGTAAGTAATATCCGGTGGAAAAAAAACTGTCATGAAGTGAGTTTATATACTTGTAGGGGGTAACAACTAACACTAACACGAAATCACAACAAAAGATGTAGAGAGATTAAATGAAAACACCTAAAACTTGATTAAAAAGACAACTTTAAAAGGAAAAAGTGGAACTTTTTAAAGCTGAGCCTTTTACAAAAATAAAGCAGCATAGATAATATGCTAATATAGTGATCTACACTCTGTCTTTCCAAATGTTAAACAATTAATCCCTAAAAAGCTGAGATAAAGGATTAGAAAACAAATTCTTAAAGGGGAACTCCACCAATTTCACACATCAAAGCGTGAAAATGGATCAAAAGGTATAAAACCTCCAGTGCAGGCAAACTGTAATAACCAGCCTCGAGTGATGTGAGGCTGAATTATTATGAAGAAGTGAGCTTAGCAGACCTCTGTAGGCCGCTCTTCATCTCTGCTCAAGGCTACATTAGCCACTAATTGTGAAATATATGTGCATGTGAGCGAGAGTTGATCAGCTCTGACCAAACCTACCCGAACTTCAATGACCAACAACAGCAGAGCGACCCTTGAAACTGGGTGCTTTAGCTGATAAAGAGGCCGACATGAGCCTACATTTTGGCAGTCAAGTCGCATCGTAAGTCCAGAGAAGAGAAACAGAATGCATAAAAGAAGAAGACCTACAGCCGAAGGGTCGGAAAAATGTGTGTGTTAAACCTGCATTCTTTCTGACAGCCAGCAGGGGGCGACTCTTCTGGAAGTCAGACTGCATAGACGTCTATGTGAAAATGACCCGACTTCCCACTTGATTTATTACCTCGGTGAACATTTTCCTAACGAGTTTATGCTTCCAGTCAATTAGCATCTCAATTAGCATCAAAGTGAGTGAGCTAAAGCTACAGATAGCTAATCATTTAGTGTTTGGTAACAGTACGCGTAGTGTCCTCAGGGTCACACCTATGCCTCACTCCTCCCCAGCTGGCCATGACCAAAATGCCAAGGCTTCAAAACAGTAGTCCACAAACTACTGGTTGGTGTCACAGTGACGACACCAACCTCTGACTGTACCTCTGTGTGTGCACTGGAGGAGTTTTGAGCCTTTTTTTGAAACACTGTCCATTGCAATCCTGACAGTGTTATGCAAAATGTGTGAAGTGCTCCTTTTAAACCTGACAGGTACATTAAAAGCCCTTGCAAATATAAAAAAAATAACAGTGCCAGAAACACACAGAGCTGACAGTGGTCACGTACTTGGTGCAGTCCTGTATGCAGTCTGTGCTGTTTCCGTCCTTTAGGTAACAGGCAGCTCTGTTGGAGTAGAGAATGCACAGGTCTTCTGGACTATCGATGCCTGCAGGGGGACAATCAGAACCACTCATGTGAGAAGCCAGACTGAAAGAACACTCAGACCATCTTTGATGTCAAAAAGGCATCAGTAAGGGCAGAATAACACTGTACATTAACAGCAGCTCTTTTTTGTTGTTGTTTTCCTCTGATAACATGATTTTAGACTTTGTGGTCTTGGCCTGAGAAGCTTCAGACTGAAGAGAAATCAAGAGAAGCAGCTCAATTTCAACTGTCTAGAAAGGCTGAAGGGGTGGATGGTAGACAGACAGATGAATTTGTTAACAGTCCCTTTGGTGCTCATTTTCTGATCTCCTCCTGTGAGTCTCCTCTGCAGTTTCATAACCGCTGTTACACGCTGCTGCAGATCTGATGTCAACACTGTTCATGCAAACAGACTCAAAGCAATGTCAGTGCTTTTAATACGTTGTCATACGTTGTCGTAAATCTGTCTACGGTGCTGCAGCATCACCCTGGCGAGAGCAGAAGTTGGCCGACTGCTCTTAGCATGACATTGAGTCTTTTCCAAAAAGGCCCTACGCACCGGCACATGACTTCTATCTGCAGGCCAGCGTTTCTCTGCATTCACAAATCACCAGTGACGCCTCATGTCTCAGCTACAGTCTCTGGGTAATACACAAAAAACTCAAGTGACCTGGACTCATTCTGTACTTTATAATTATACCAAGTACAGTGCAGAAGGTGCAGGACGAGGACAACTGTGCAGAAAGGCAAGCAGCGGCGTAATGTATTCATAACTGACATGGGACACTGAGGATTATGGAGCCAAATTACACTCTCTGAGTCAACTTGTATTTGATACCCTTACGAGGGCTAATACACAGATGCTACGAGAGGTCAGTCTGTGCCACCCATCTGTTGTCGTTAGTGACTTCATTAGAAGCTGCTTTTGAGGAGTTGTCGTGAAGCAGAAGAACTTACATTGTTGCAGCAACTTTAATAATGAAATATTTGACATTTTTCTGAGCAAAACTGCCAGAAATTCACAGTTTCCAGAATCTAAAATGGCAATATTTGCTGTTTTTATATTCTTTTGGAGCATTTTAAAGACATTACTTTGGGTTTGGGGGAGTCCTAAGGGACATTTCAACTACATTCTGACATGGACCAATCCATTATTGGATTATGTAAGAGAATTCTTCTTATCTGCAGCCTTATATTCTTACTGTAATTTGCTGTGACATAAGCTCTCCAGTGCATACAACCGGAGCTACAGATTATAGTGAATTCCAGAGAGTTTCCTTTACCACATGTCAACAGAAAAACCTACATTCATGCTCAACAGATTTGTTTCCGCTTGGATGAAATACTGTTAATAAGAAATCAAACAAGCCTTTCATGTCTCCCCCACCTGCTTCAGCACATCCATCAATGGCCTGGCTGTACTTCTCCAAGGCGTCTCCAAACTGCCCATGCTTGAAGAGGTGGTTCCCCTCATTCTTGAGCCGGGCCAGGTGAGGAGGCAGGGCCCCGGCAGGAGCGTCCAGGTAACTTGTGTCCACTGCAGGGCTGCCCTGCTCCCCCTGTCCACCAGCAGGGCTGTTTTCTCTCTGAGTGCCATTGGCCACCCCCTTCTCCTGAGCTCTGTCATTCTGGGGCTTTTCCCCGCCGCCTCCACCCCGGCTTCTCGTCCCGCTCCCCGCTGTGGCCTGATCCGGTCTGGCTGCCCCTCCTCCGCTGCCAGGGGGTTTCTCCTGTGCGTTCCCCATAGCTGCACTCCCTCTGCAGTGTGTTCAAACTCTTCCTCCCTCCCTGCCTCTCCTTCTCTCAGAGCTGCAGCTACATCTGTGCCTGGCTGGGGATTTCTGCTGGACACGCCTCCAGTTTGAGGCGTCACAAGTGATGTCAGTGAGGGGGGATGTGCCACAGCGATGCAGTGCTGCAGCAGGACGCCTCTGACGGGAGAGCCTCGGCTTAGACTTCAGAGCAAAAGGACTGGTGGCTCCAGTGAGGTGGAACATGCGCACAGAAATATGGAAATACTGAATGAGCACCTGGTCAGACTGTATAGATTATTCACACAAACTACAAAACCACTGCTTCTGAATTACCCACTGAACAAGATATGTTGATTATATTTTATTCTTTTATTGCAGTTTACCAAGTTAAAGTGCCACATATTTGCTCACCATCTTACAATTAACGCTTTTTCCTCTTTTTTTGTTTTTTGACAGAGGACATTATGACATTTGTAAATAATAAATGTAAATGTGTAAATGATTAATCGAATGATGACTGAATTCCATTTAGCTTCTTTAGTTTCAGGATCCTGGTGTTGTGAATTCATTATAAAATAATTATGAATAATCACATTTCAGACATTAGAGTGCCAAAAAAATTAGTCAATAGTGAAAATGGTGATTAAATAGAGCTCGATTTGTCACTTAAAGGAATAGTTTGACATTTTTCAGAGGTTATTCCATCTCAAATCATCTGTTCAACCATCTTTAATTCGCTTAAAACTTTTTTAAACAATAAATTATAGATTTTGTTCTATATGTGAACTTTTACATTGATATGTGTAATACTTTTAAGACTTTTTTTAGTTGCCTGTCAACTGACTTATCTAAATTTTCGCACATTTGAGGCAATGTTTGGATGACAATATCTCAAGAAATATTAAGGATAAAAGTTTTGGATGAAGTTTTCACTGTAATTTCTCCTCATGTCATTGATCAAGAATGTGCAATATTGGACAGATAGATCAAATAGATTTTGTCACTTCTGGACAGGGTCGTGTGGGCTGTGTCCCAGTTTCCCGTCTTTATGCTGAGCTAAGCTAATACACTGCAGCTTTATATTTACTACATAGACATGAGAGTGGTATCAATCTTCTCATTCAAAGCTGAAAATGTTGGTCAGCGAGGAATAAAAATAATTGTAACCACATTAAAGCTACTTCAAAATGTAGGGGGCATAATGTGCATGTTAAAGAAGTTAAAGCTGTTCTCTTTGCATATCAAAGGGTGCAGTGCAGAAATTGTGTGAATGCATGGACAGTACTGAAGTGCTGTACTATCCATTGACTGTTTTGTTTCAGTATAAATGTCTTAATTATTTATGGCCTTTGCTCAGTTTTACATGTGGTTTCTAAGTTATTCTGCTACTTCATTGACCACGTCACTGTCTTCTATGCTTTGGTAATAGCTGTGTTTGACGTATCAGGGGCATAATTTTGCATCTGTGTGTCGTCTGTTTCTGATGTATCATGTAAATATTATGCAGCTGTGTGCAGCATTTGCAAGCAGGACAAATTTCACCCCGGCTGACACAAAAGTACATCTTCTCATTTGCTAATTACACCACTTTGGGGGGGGAAAAGACAACAGAGGTATTATTAAACCTTCATTATTGTATAGGTTGTGACCAGACTAACGGTGCCCTCTGGCTGATAACACAAGTCAGAAGTCAAAGCTCAGGTGACAATATATTATTAAAAGGTTAGAAGAGCAGAAAAACACACTTCTGCATCACATATTACTATGGTAATTTCTTCACTCTGCTCTAGCTGCGTGTTTTTAATTAAAAATAGTATTTAGATTTAAATCAGACACTTGTTTTAAGGGGCCATAGGTCAGAAATGTTTGGAACTCCTGGACTATGAACATCTTACAGCATGTCAAAGATAAGTGACTGAAAGAGTATAGGTAATTTTATAAAAACTGAGAAATATAAGTCCCTGTTTCATCTATGTGCGTGGTTCTCAAAATAGGGGTTGGGACCTTCTGGGCAGTTCCGAGATACACAAGGGGGGTTTTGCAAGATGATTTCAAGAATTAAGATGAAATTAAAAAAAACATTAGAAAAACGCACATTTCAGTCATAAGTTACAAAAGATTTTTTTTTTAAAAAACTGTGATTCTGCTGCTCTGACACTGCGTATGTTTACCCAGTGGTACAGTTTACACATAGATTAGTTTGATTTATGCTTTCTGTTATATCTGTTGTGTTCTTTTGTGTTGCTACAATGCCTACATTGGGATAGTCCTATCAGTGCATGTGTAAAGGCATGTGTAACTTTTGTTTGCTTCACCCGCCTCCAATCACTGGCACACTTATTTTGGTTGGTGTTGGTTAGAAAAGTTTGGGGAACCGCTGATCTAAACATTACCATTCACAGATGATTACAAATAAGACAAAACTGTGAAAGCAGTCAATTAAAAATGTGTTTTAATAAATCAAAACTTCTTCACCAATTAAAAACCCCCAGTAATGTTTATGTTGACATGAAAATGAATAATTCTGAAATCCAAAGCCAGGCCTCAAGGTCTATTTATTTACATGGTGATATGATAGAAAAAAACAGTAAACAACAAGAATCATCCAAACTGCTGCTCTCCTCTTCTTCATCGGGCATCAAACACAACCACTGAAATCCAAGAGTCAAGGAAATGGACAGACACTGTAGTATCCAAGTCACACATTTGATTAAGAATAAAAGGCAATACATATTATTTAATACTTTAATATGAACACTGCTGTAGTGTTTAGTCTAAACTAATATGCTTTGTTGACTTTATATTGAGATGTTAGCAAGATAAGATAAGTTAAGCCTTTATAAATCCCGCAGTGGGGTAATTTGTAAAAGTAAATACTGGGAGAAATAAAACTACTGCTCACTTCCATACACAAATAAAGTCCATCAGTTATTTTGAATATACCACCTCCTCACCCACACGCACACAAAAGGATACATCTCTTTGTTCTCTTCTTGTACATGATCCTGTATCCACACTCTCTGCATCTGATAGGATCACGAGCCTTAATTTCATTTTCAGTGTGACATTCTGCAAGTAAAGACAGAAATTGTGAAGTCATGTAAATCAGTCAGTAAATTAAAGTATGCAATACATCAACTAATTCAATTCAATTTTATTCACATAGCGTATTTCACAACATATGTCATCTCACAGCGCTGAACATAGTAAAGTGAAGACCTGACGAATTCAAACAGAGAACATAACAATCCAAAGTTGCCTTTAGACTCCCTCTGAGCAAGTGGTCAACAACGGTGGGAAGGAACCCAACCACCCTCGGTATCTTAGAATCAGCTCCACTTTGGCTCGAACTACAAAGTTAAAACTTGTGTTGTATCTGCTGTCAGACGTACGTCGCTTTGGATAAAAACGTCTGCTAAATGAAATTGTAGAATTGTAAAACAAGGGATGGGTAATTAAGCAATTTCAAATCGAAACCACAATTTAAAACAATCCAATTAACCAGTCGCAAAGGATATACGAGATGTGGTTACAAAACAATGAGAGTAATGGTGTTTGCAATGCTAAGTAATTTAAGCAGAGTGAACATTTCAGGGGTTGTTTATGTTGCGTTATTATCAACATATGCTACGTGTTGTACACAAACACTTGGTTGGTCTATAAAGTACAGCCTATAAAGTTAAATAAAGTATTTGTACTTTTACAGGAGTACAGTTTCTGAATATATATCCTTCGTCACTGTATTGTGGACATTGGGAAAGTACTGCTGATGAATCATTTCTACTAAAATTATTCATTTTCTGTAGTCTAATGTAAGATAAACACCCAAAGGAGAAGTAGTTTTAGTAGCAGTGACAGTAGATGGAAAAGCTGCATTACAGCATCGTTAGCATTAGAATTAGCTCTACTCTAAGCACAAGCAACATCAGCAATATACCTCCACATATGTAGATCATAGGCTGCTGTTTGGGCGGCTGTAGATCTTTCTGTGCGTCCATATTGATCCTATAAAAAAAAGAGAAGATTGTTAGCATCATCATATCTGTGTCAGTAATAGCATGCTAACAGAAACAGCATGTGCTGCCGACACGGTTTGTGTAAAAAAAGACACAGTCGGGAAGTATAGTGAATAACAGAAGTCTTAAGGACTCTCAGAACGCTGTATGAACAGACTAAGTATGAAATACACAGAAGTAAAAACAACAAATAGGGCAGCTTACCGTTTAACACGCTAACTGTTAGCTGTTTACCTCTCTTTTCATATTCCACACGGCTTCCTGCCTGCACATGCGCACATCCGTCGTCACCTCAAAGCAAAGTGGTTTGTGATTGGTCAGAAGAAACTTTGACTTTTTGAAAGACAATTATAATATATGAACATAGGAAGTTTTTTTTTTTCAAAACGCGTGTTACTAGTTTAGAATATACATATATTATATGATAAGTTATTTGTGCTTTCCAGGTTTTTAAGAACCTGATTTAGAGCTTTTTTTGTTTCGCACTCCGTCCCAACAGGGGGCGCTGTGGTGAAGCTGTAACCGCAAACTGTCCATCATCTGACGAACACTCAGCTGGCCCTGTACTAGTTTTTGACAACAACGACTCTGTCGACAATGTTCACATCCTGACTATTGGTCCTCAAACTGCTACAAGTCACTCTTAGTCGGTTGTCTTTTTATTTTTGAAGCTGTACATCATGGAACCGTCTGCGCCGAAAAGGTTTGTACATCCACCTGCTTTAAAAACTGGCAGCAAGCTATTTACAGGCTAGCTAAAAAGCTAACGTAGGCGGTAGCTGTCGCCCAGCTAGCTGATGCTAAGCTAACTCAGTTAGCTTTACCAGTCTGCTCTCTAACTTTCAAATCTGTTTAAAGGCTTTAAATATATAACTCGAACTGCGAACCTGGTGTTAAAACCTGTAATGGGTTTCTGATCTGTCTTCTTGTTGATTATCTGTTCGTGTTAACGTTGTTTACATCATTTATTTAGGATTTTGTTACACGTTTTTATTCGAAGTTCAATTAATGGATCGCATGTGAACTGAAACCATCTTTCACTTTCCAACAAGATACACGAGTGTCAGTGATGCGGTTCAGTTTCTTGGTCTCGGCACCGTAGAGACCCGTGTGTTCACTGGTTATCTTTCCAAATTTACATCCCCGCGTTTAAATTCACTAAAGAGGATTTTCAAACAGAAAGAGAAAATGAGAGACATGTCACAACAACATGGGAGATCTCACGTGTGTGAAATGCTGCTGGACAGTAACGTTGAAATTATAAGCTTGTACCTGTCCAATATTTATTTGAGGAATAATTTTATTTAAGTAGTACAATTCCCTTAAAAAAAAAGATTTTACAGTCTCTTGTTTTATTCGGCCAACATCCAGAACCCAAATGTATTCACTTTGTGTTCAATTTGCAACCAGATACTTATTATTTTTGGTTGAGAAATTACAGATCAAATGTACGAACATGTTTCACTGCTAATTTAATTTTTTCTTAACTGCCAAATGATAAATATTCTGTTATGAGTAAAACAATTACTTCTACACTGATTTATTTTCTGAGATATTATCAAGCTAAAGTAACTGTACTCACCACAATACATTTACCCACCAACAGTTGTCCCTTAGTTATTTCTTTATGCGTGACTGTAACTCAGTGTTAGGTGCTGGAAATTCAGCTTAATTCTGATTGCTTCTGTGGCGTAGTTTTCTGGTTTGCTTTCACTACTCGTTTTTCATTACACTATTGTACTGAGATCTCAGTAGAATTGTTTATTTTTTTTACAGTAAGCTGAAAAAGCTGAGTGAAGACAGTTTGACCAAACAGCCAGAGGAAGTGTTTGATGTTCTCGAGAAACTCGGTGAAGGGTAAGAGGTTCCATTTTCACTACTGTTACTTGTGTAATACATCAATTTGTGGCTTAAAGTGCATTTTGGACATATTGTTCAGACTTCAAACTTCATATGTGTGTATGTTTAGTTCCTATGGCAGCGTGTTTAAAGCCATCCATAAGGAGTCAGGCCAGGTGGTGGCCATCAAGCAGGTGCCCGTGGAGTCGGATCTACAGGAAATTATCAAGGAGATTTCCATCATGCAGCAGTGTGACAGGTGGGACAGTGCAGCTCCATGTCTGCAACATAGATTAGATGAAACTATCAATTTCACCCCTACTTATTACACTTTAAAACAAAAGTATTGTTAACTTTTCTGTCCTGTTCCGCTCTCTGATGTCTTGATGTAGGGTTGTTTTCTCACTTCTGCCCTTTTTGTTTGAAGTGAAACTTTTGATAACCACCCAGTTCTGCATTTCCTCTTAGCCCTTATGTGGTGAAATACTATGGCAGCTACTTCAAGAACACGGATCTCTGGATCGTCATGGAGTACTGTGGAGCCGGTTCTGTCTCTGACATCATCAGACTGCGCAACAAGACGGTGGGTGTTTATACAGAGTCACTGTTGTGTGTGTGTGTGTGTGTGTTTGTTTGTTCTACTGTGTTACACGTTTTCATTGCTACCTTTTTTGTTTATTTGTGTTTCCGTCCCACCTTAGCTGACAGAAGATGAGATTGCCACCATCCTTAAGTCAACACTGAAGGGTCTTGAATACCTTCACTTCATGAGGAAGATCCATCGAGACATCAAGGCAGGAAACATCCTCCTCAACACTGAGGGACACGCCAAACTGGCCGACTTTGGAGTTGCTGGACAACTAACGGTAAACCTGTACCAGATGATAGCAGCATAGAACTGAGGAAGATGCTTATTTGTATACAACATGCATTGTTGTTTGTGTTATTTGTATCATCAAATGTGTATTTATCCGACAACACAGTTTGAGCTTGATTCTGCATATACTAAAAGAATGAGACATGGTTAGTGATAATGAAAGGAGAAGTCTTGAGTTCCAAACTTCTACTTGAAACACATGATCGTTCGCTAATTTGGTGAATCCAAATAAAGTAATTTTAATATATAGTTCTTCTAAACTAATAATCGTTTATATTTCCCCTCTCAAGGACACCATGGCGAAGAGAAACACTGTGATCGGTACTCCGTTCTGGATGGCTCCAGAGGTGATCCAGGAGATCGGCTACAACTGTGTAGCTGACATCTGGTCCCTGGGCATCACATCCATAGAGATGGCAGAGGGCAAACCCCCCTATGCTGACATTCATCCCATGAGAGTGAGTGTACACATGTTTTTTGATGAAGTGGGTGCTTGTAAGCAATCGGTTTGCTATAAGCAGGGCTTGATGTAACATTTGGATGTGCGATATATAAATGATATAAGTCTGGCACTTTTCTCTCTTTGTTATTCCACTTTACTAACTCACTGTATTCCTACAGGCCATTTTTATGATTCCCACCAACCCTCCTCCAACATTCCGCAAGCCAGAGCTTTGGTCAGACGAATTCACAGACTTTGTCAAGAAGTGTTTGGTCAAGAACCCAGAGCAGAGAGCAACGGCCACGCAGCTGCTACAGGTTGGAGGAAAAAGACCACACACACTCACATTCACTCATACAGATTTATCAACCTTTTCAGACATGAAGTTTTTGCTTCAATAATTTGTTTCAGTGATAAACATGTTCTTAGTGGAACATTAACATTCAGACATACTCAGGCCAGTCATAGAAAGAGCCACTGTGTGCACAATATTTGTCGTATGCTTTAAATTGGACAGTAAATCAGTTTTCATACTACAATGTGGCTGACAAACATGAATGTGTTTCAGGAGATTTTTTTCCCGTCATATTACTGATGTTTTAGGTCATTCTCCAAAAACACTAAATGGAATTAGGTCGCCGCTTGTACAGCATCACTTCCTAGACAGTTGTGTTGCCTGCTACATCCATTAATGCGACTAAATGCTGTTTAGACTTCTGCTGTGGTAAAAGGGTGCTCATTCAGACAAGAGGCAAACATGTTTCGATGTTGCCTGATTAATACAACAGTAACACGTGTGTGGAATAGATACGTTTTGGTGTACGTGCTTGCGTTAAGCCCAAAATACAATAAATCCATTGTGTTGACTTTTGTGGATTTCCAGCACCCATTCATCAGCCAGGCCAAGCCAGTCACAATCCTCAGAGACCTGATAACCGAAGCCATGGAGATGAAAGCCAAGAGGCAGCAGGAGCAGCAGAGAGAGCTGGAGGAGGAGGATGACAACTCTGTACGTATGCTGAGATGTTAACAGCAAAGTTCCATGAAAATGATCCAGGATGTTACGCTGCACGTCTGATTATGTCGTGTCATGCAGGAGGAGGAGACCGAGGTGGATTCTCACACTATGGTGAAGTCGGGCTCAGAGGGCGCCGGGACAATGCGGGCCACCAGCACCATGAGCGACGGGGCTCAGACTATGATTGAGCACGGCAGCACCATGCTTGAGTCAGATCTGGGCACTATGGTTATCAACAGTGATGATGAAGAAGAGGAGGAAGACCAGGGATCGATGAGAAGTGAGCACAAAGCGTTAATTTAAATGCTGTCACACTGATACTAAATGATGTTCAGACATACCACAGGTTTGACTCAGGTTCACACTTTTTCTGTCCACTATTGCTCTACGATCATCAGTTGTACCAACATTTTTAAGTGACAATAAATGTTTTGTCATTGTGTTTTGGTGGTTAGTAACAATGTTCACGTGCACAAGTCATACAAGGGCAACAAAAACTGAGGGATGTCCTTTTAAAACTTTTTTTCTCTTGAAGTAACAAAGAGATTGTCTTCAAAGTAAAAATATTTGTAAAAAAATCAAGAAAGTGTGCAGGATTTATTATTTTTTGTTTTGCTCAGTACCCAAAAAATTTATATAAAAAAAATACTTGAGTGTTTCCCTCAAGAAACTAGAGCCTTTCTCTTCCTCCACAGGGCACGCCACCCCACAGCAGCCGATACGTCCATCCTTCATGGACTACTTTGACAAGCAGGACTCCAACAAAGCAGCCCAGCAGCAGGAGAACTACAACCACAACCAGCCTCAGGAGCAGCCCGGCTACCACATCCAGTCCAAAAACGTCTTCCCTGACAACTGGAAGGTGCCTCAGGACGGAGACTTTGACTTTGTGAGTGTTTCCCACGAGTCAGTGATTGTGTCGCTGTAATGAATGCTGTTATTCATTGTGGTGTGCTCTGAGTTGACTACACACCAGTGCCCTGTGGTTAAAAACAGCAAAACAGAAGTGGTTCTTTGTTTTATCCACAACAAGACACTAAATGTGACTCATCTCTTTCCAACTGTTTCTGTTTTTCCACTCAGCTTAAGAACCTGGACTTTGAGGAGCTGCAGTTGCGCTTGACTGCCTTAGACCCCATGATGGAGCGGGAGATAGAGGAGCTCAGGCAGCGCTACACTGCCAAAAGGCAGCCCATCCTGGATGCAATGGATGCCAAGAAGAGACGACAACAGAACTTCTGAGTGCTCCTCGTTGTCGCCTTGTCCCCTGGTGTGGGTTTCCCAAAGTCACCATCACCACTAAACTTAATTCCCAGTGACTCAGGGGAGCTAAGACGACCTTGTTGCTCTTATTGGATGCCCTCTGCTGTGCTGACTAACTGCCAGCCGGCCTCTGAATGAAGATAGATGCTTCCTCTCCTGGGTGACATTCATTTGGCTCCTGGAATCCACACTCTGTCTTGAATATCCTCCACATATGTTAAATTTTCCTCCACAGTTCCGGCAAAGTTATTTTCCCATGAACAATGCCCAGGACTGAGGCCAAAAAGAGAACCAAGCCACGGCTATTACACAGCTGAAAATATCTGAAGAATTTCCTCTTTTTCTCAATGAAATTCCCATCATGTCATGCAGAGAACACTCAGGAACCAGCATCAATGCATAAGGAAGCCCATCCACCAGCAGCAGCACAAGCAGAGGGTCGATGATGTGGTCTTTTTTTTTTTTTCTTTCCTCAGACTTTTTACTTTCAATGTAAATATAATATAGAGCCTAGTTTGGAAATACCTGCAACAAAAGCTGTGGAGGTTTTGTCCATGACCAAAGACAATCAAGATGATGTTGACGATGAAGTTGAGAATGCCTTAAAATATTTGAAACCGTGTTTTCAAAATAAGCAATGTAATAAAACAGCCAAGTCATCGGAGCGTTAAATCCATTTCCTCACGAGGAGACGAGTTGGATCGTTGAAAGATGCAAATGTTTGTCGAGATGAACACAAATCATGTGGGTGGTGAAGACGGTGGATCGTGCATGTTTTCAATTGTCTGTGGACCAGAAAAAATTTGAAATTTTCTCATCAGTCTTTATTATCTTTTATTTAACTTTGTTGTTTTCAAGTCTCATGTTCTGGGCTTCGTTATGCATCCGTTGCTCTGTCTGTAGGGACGGACTTCTCGCATTGTAGTGCCTCATAACACACTGATCCCAGTTCTGCGTTGCTCTCTGACACTCGCTCAGTGCTTTTAATGTTTTTAAAAATCAGAGCCTTTACTCAACTGCAAGAGATCACACAGAAATTCATTCCCAGATGGAAAACAACAACAACTCAATTCTTCCTAAATACTGTATGATTTCATTCTTTGACAATCTTGTAGGTTTATTTTAAAGCCCTGCGAACTGTTTTATGTCATTGTTCCACTTAATGACTGATTGACTTTAGTCTTGAGTGACTTATTAAACATCTAAACCGTACGTGACACCATCCTCGACATGAAAGAGCAGAAAACTCAGCGCAGTAGCTAAGTTTGAACTGTTGTATAAACCGTTTTATTGCCGGGGATGACTGTGAAGTTGAGATAAAAGACTCAAGTGACGGACTGAAAAACTTCAAACCAGAGCCGCTGCATCAGCCACACATTTGATTTCTTTGTTTCAGACTTTAGGTAATAATTTTTTATTGCATTAAGATTTCCCCTGCGGCTTATATCTATGTATTAGCGGTTATGAGGGCTTTCCGTTTCCTGACATCTGATGCTTTTGATGAAGGAAGGAAGACATTCTGTGCTCATTTTTAACTGACTTTGAACTGTTGAATTCAAAAAATGTAGTTGAGAATCACAATTTTAGCAGATAATCGCCCAATTCAAGGGACCTTTATGTTTTGCTTTATCCTAAGAAAATGACCTTTTTTGGAATTTCTCCACTATCAGATATCATTAACGGTATCAAAAATCCAATTTGAATGGTGAATTTGAAAACACCCTACTTGCAATCTATTGCCATGTTTGTCCTCTTTGTAATAGAGGCTGTTTGGGCTTTAATTTTTCTGTTGATGAAGGACTTTTTTTGTTTTTGTGTGGTAATAACGACCTTTTGAATGAATTCAGCCTGTCTTAATCTTTAATACTTGTGCAGTACGTCTGCAGGTTGCTGTTACAAATGAATGTGGCTCAGTCTTACTGCACATTTACCGATATCTTAACATGACGGTTATAATGAAAAGACCTGCTGTTACACTTGCTCACCGTCTTATCCGATGGGCAGAAAATCAGCTCCCATTTTAGGCACAAATCCAAATTACAATCATGGTATCAGCTTGTGAAGGATCAGTACTGTTTGCTTTCTCATGTTTTCTTCTGTTTTTCTACTTCAAAGTGAACCAGAACTTCGACAGAAACCATTAACATCTTAATTTTCATTCCTAAACTAAGTCTGCACTTCATCTGCAACTTACACACAAGCATTCACGTTTTATTTATTAAGCTTTTTTTTTTTTTTTTCTTTTGGTGACACTGGTTTAAATATGGTAGCTGATTTGGCTGTTGATATTTTTGCCCTTGGTCATATAAATGTGTCTTGATTTCTCTCTGTGTTTAGACTATGCATGTTTAAAAATTAAGTTTGCTATGTAGTGGAATGCTATTGTATTAACTGCACAGGAAAGAGTACTGTTAATATGGAAGATGGATTATTTTTAATTTAGCTTTTAAATATTTGCTCTGCACAATTAAAAAAAAACAAAACAAAACAAAAAAAGTCCAATTTGGAATTGTTCAGAATCGGCCATAATAGTGTACAGTTATCTGAACTCATGATTTGCTATACGGGCTATATTGTTTGTCTTCATTTATTTTATGTTATTTCCACATTATAAAGACTTGAGGGGTGTAGAGTGGAATGTAAGCATTTATGTTTGAACCACTTAATTTATTATGTTTTGTTTGTAATACTTTATAAAGTTTTGAAAAAATGTGCAAGAAATAATAAAAGTTACTTATAGTTAACCAGAAATGCTGTTTACAGGCTTTTATTGCTTTAGTACTTCAGTATCATTGCCATTATTACTCCTTACTTTTCTGTTCTAGTCTTATTTTAGCTTTTTTTTTTTTTAAATTCTTAATAATATATCATACTTATATGTTATTGCTCCTCTATCAGCTTCTGCATTTATTCTCATTTTATAGTCCTATTACATTCTGAGCAATATCTGCCGTACAAACCTCTTTAGAAACTGATAAAGTTCAATCTTATCTCATTTATATCTTATCTTTAAAAATGTAGACTGAAACCAGCGCGCACCCGTAACTCTTATGCTACTAGCGCAACTCATTTTCTCTTGTATGCGCTCCTCGGCTATAAAACCGCTTGCTGCGCTTATTGACTGTATATTACGGTAGATTTTACGGCAACAAATGTTCGTGTTTTTCCACAACTTGTTGCACCACCCCGTCATTCATCCACAGCTTCTCTGCGGTGAAAAGAAATCTGGAAAACATGTCTGCGCTCAACAGGAAAATCACCAACACCACATCAGCCCCGGCTGCCATCGGTCCATACAGGTAGGACGGATTTAATCAAACACATTTCTCGTGTTTTTACAGCAACCACGTGCGCTGCAGGAGTTTAAAAGTTTGAATGAATGTCAGGGGCAGCTGGAATATTTGACCAGGGGCGGGTCTTACTGTTCAGTGAACTCACCTGCTTTAAAAGAAAAAAAAAAAGGGCCAAAGTTTGACCTTCAGCAGAGCAGAGAAACAGCTGCAGAGAAGGAAAGCCTCTTTGACACACGCTGAAATGGCAACTATTCGTCGACAGTTCCCTTACACACCTAAAGCCCCTGTCAGACAGGGAATATACAGGTAAGGATCCACGTCCTGGGAAATGTAGTGTTTGGATTTCTGCCTGATCTTTAAAAAGTCTGTCAAAGTACGGTTTTGTTTTTATAGCAACTTGAGTTTTTAAAAAGGAATCATGTAAGTAATTTAAAATCATGATATAACCTGCCAAATTGTTGTTTTTTGGTATATATCATTTGCATGAACTGAGGGGTGTTCCTGCTCTGACCAATTGACTGCCAGTGGGTGGAGTCAGTTCAGATGAATGGCCTGAGCTGATTTGTATTCAAGGAGGCATTAAGGCCATTTTTCTTTTCTTTCATTACAAGGACAACAGCCACACCAATGTGCAGCGGGCGATAACGGCAGCGTTTGGTTTAGATCATTAAATGCAGCCGTCAGAATGATGATTAATGTCTTCATCTGGCTTTGTAGGTGCATACGATAACAGCGTTGGTTGCTGAAACATAAGAAAGCCTCTTTTTGTGGTCACATCTGCAGTAATACATTAACGTCAACGTCCAAAGGCAAGGATGGGACAAATAATGAATATGTGCAGAGGATGTGTTGAGGTTGCAGATGTGTTGATGCGTAAGGATCTCGGGAGTGAGTAGATTTCAGTGCAATATTACCTAAAAGTGATTTAAAATTGCATCACCTTCCAATAACTGCATTCTCTCTCAGCTGGCGTGCAGGTTATTCTGTCCTGTGAACACTGACAAACAAATACATTCAAAAATTTAAAATGCGCCATCCAAAGTAAGAAACTCTTGTGACCCCTGAAAGGAGACTGGTTTACCATTAGTCCAAATGCATGAACATAGTTACAAAATGAGCAGTGAGAACCTTTCCACCTTTGGACCTATGAGCTGTGACCATCTGCATGTCTGCATCAGGGCTCCACATGGAAAAAAAACTGAACAGAGCAACTGAAAAATCTGACAGTGAGATTTCACAAAGTTGTAAAAGGATACCAGACGATCGGTGACAAACTGAAAGTCAATGGAAACCCGTTAGCAACAGTAATCAGGAGGTATAGAAGAAGCCATATAGTAGCACTAATCAGAGTGGCAGTGGCCATCCTGCTATAATGACACCAAGGGCAGTGCACTACTGACACCAGGGATCTCCAGCTCTGGTCCTCGTGAGCTACTGTCCTGCAGGTTTTAGACGTTTCCGTACTGACTCAAATTAATGGATCATTAACAGACTTGTGTAGAACTTGACAACATGCTGCTGTTGGAGATCCATTCATGTGAGTCAGATGTCTTACAGTACGGAAACGTCTAAAAACTGCAGGACAGTAGCTCACAAGGCCCGGAGTTGGAGATCCCTGACTTACACAATGTTGCTGTTCAGAACAGACAGGCCAGTGCTTCAGACTTGGCACAGGGGTTATCAATGATCACTAGAGTTAGGTACGACTAAGATAGTGTGAAGGACATGACATAAAATCTGCCTTTACGGATGGTGTCCATGGAAAAGAAAGTCTTGATTCCTCTTCAGCACAACAATGCATGATATACTTGGATAAAGAAAATAATAAACTGAAGTCTGATGAATATTGGGAGCACACTCTTTGGTCAGGTGTGACCAAGATAAATTTGTGTACACAGATATTTGTCGTATCCTTACTCAGGACTACGACAGTGAGTACATGACAGTGAAGCACTGAGGTGGGAGTGTGATGATGCGGTGCCACTGACATGCTTGTTTTAATTTTTCAGTCTATGTAGATGTGCGTTCTACTCAAATGAAGCATCCAGGTGTGAGCCTTATATATAAATCTGTGTCTGTGTGTCATCTTCAGCCAGGCGGTGGTTGTGGACAGAACCATGTACATCTCCGGGCAGCTTGGGCTGGACGTGGCCTCTGGTCAGCTGGTAGATGGAGGCGTGCAGGCTCAGGCCAAACAGGTGAGAGTCAGAGCGACACAAGATGATGGCTGGTTACATTTCTACAGGTGCTGTCTGCATCTGACAACTGCTGGTCTATCAAAGAAGTAATTTAAATATTGCATTAACAAGAGGTGCAGCTGTGCACTATAGGTTGCATCAATGAGTTCCTACTATTTTTTTTAATTTTTAATTTTATAGTGATATGCTTTTTTTTAAATTTAGCAAAAATATTCAGTAACTTTGAGGCCTGAAATGGCAACACAAGGAGAACACAAGGGGCCTTTAATTTTATTGTATTTCATTAATTTATGGATTATGGTTGTAGCTCAGTATTAAATGTTGTACATTTTTTAATGCCTCTGATCATGTACAACTTGCATTTTATTTTTTTTACAGCCAAATAAAATGGAAATGACCTAATTCTAGCCAAAGGGCTGGATCACTTCAAAATAAAACATTATTGAGGCTAAAAGTCTGAGCCACATCAATTGTTCTTTTATCTTTGTGTTGTAACATCTAAATTTCCCCTTGGGGATTAATAAAGTATTTCTATTCTATTGTATTAAACAATACAAATGTAAAAGATGAGTCTATGTGTTCATCGACTCTGTGTCTTCCCTCCTTCTCGTCTCTCAGGCGCTCATCAATATGGGGGAGATCCTGAAAGCTGCCGGCTGTAACTACGGCAACGGTGAGATCTCACTTCTTCCAGGATCTTCAGTGACTCAGCTTTTGCTTAAATCTTTCACGTGTTCTTAAAATGAACCACAAACGCTGAGAGTGAGTGAACTGTCTTGTTTCAGTGGTGAAGACGACTGTGCTGCTCGCAGACATCCAGGACTTCAACAGCGTCAACGAGGTCTACAAGACATGTAAGCCAGCACTTTATTTTTTCTCATGTGCTCCATAAAGTATAAGCTTGATGGTACTCAATATATTTCTGGTTGTCAGATCCTATTAAAATACCATAAACTATAATAACTTAACCACACTGTTATCTACTGCTTGTGTATTGATCTGTGCCTTAGAGCTCAGCCATTAAAACACACTGATGAGCCACACTGTTGGATTTTCTTGCTATACCAGGTGATATTGGTGACAAAAGATGTTTAATTGGATGTGAGAATGGAGTTGTTCTTTACTCATAAATATAACCTCTTGAATATATAAAAACAGCCACAAGGGGGCAGCTTTGACCAACAGTGTCAGAGCTGCAGTCAGATCAGTGGCCATTCATGTAGCCTTTACAAACAGCCGACTTCATAGAAGAATCTAGTTCTTTATTACTTTACACAGTGTGTTACTGTACAGCTGAAGATGGCTGATGGTGCTTCTCATGAGGAAACTGACTTAGTCCATGCTATTAAGGGTGTAGCCTGCTGAGGTGTTCTTGAGCAAGGCACTAAATGTGTGATTGTGTTGTGAGAAGGGAGGAAGTAAAATGAAGAGGACAAGTTTCCTTATTCAGGGGATCTGCTGAGTTTAAATATCGGAGATTGTCTTTAATGATGTTTACTGTGCAACCAGAACATTGGGAGACTTTTTAATTAAAAAACAGCTTAATTATAAGAAAATTAGAAATTCATCGATTATAAAAAGCAATTATAACTTGATTTATTATATTTATATGCGGGCTGAACAATTTATCGAAATATGGTCAAAATATGGCCAAGCACAGTATTCAAATCACAGGAGGAGGCAGTTTTTTGATAAAAAATAAACCCAAAAATACCGTTATAGATGAAACACTGTGGTTCTAACCAGCCTCTGTAAAGGAACATGACTGTTTGGTGCAGACTGCATCAAAAACCAAATAATGATTTTTATATAAGTTTTTCTGTGGAAAAGAAATGTTAAAAGGACTATTTCCACTAAAATTGGGACTCTTATTGCAATTTCTCATCTAAAAACTGGATGAACGTTGCTGCAGAGCCTATTAATGGGTTTTAGAAAACCTCTTTAACATCCTCTGTACCTGTGTGGTCATGAGTAGATCCGCTGCCTCCTGTTTCATCCTGACATCCCTCAGAAAGCGACCGCTGACAGGTCTTCCAGTCACCTGACAGACGGGATCACTCAGCTCCTCCTCTGCTGTATGAATGCGTCCTCCTGACTCCGTCTGGGCATTTCCTCCCCGATCACAACAGTCAGGTGTAATGGAAGCTGCAGCGTCCACTGAGTTGTAAACAGACACCGCTGTGCAGGTGCACAGATGTAACCCAACCTCTCCCAGCAAGCATTGCAGCGTGGCCCACTGGACAAGCCTGAGCTCAGGCCTCCCTTCTGACGCTACTCAACCCCAAACCAGGGGCAGGGAACTCTCCCTGACCCTGACAACGCCACGGAGAGGACATGTGTTGTGTGTAGATTCACACTTAGATGCTCACTTTAAAGGAAATTCTGGCTAATGATCAAACTGTTTTTGTCTGATTCCTAAAAATATCGTCACTTAGCATTAGCATTTAGCACGTACAAGCATACAAACACCTATAAATGGTTGCTGACACACTGTATAGCTGTGATAAGCAGATATGTGTGGTATTATCTCATTTTTCAACCACTGTATCTCCTCCTGTGGACACCCGAAAGTGAAAGCCGGTGTATAAAAACAACCAATAAATGACTATATTGTTGAAAGCAGCTGTGATGTATAGCAGAAGTTGACTAAGGCTGTATGTTATAGTGTCTTATAAAACATTTACGTCTTTATAAATGGTCACTATTGAAAGTCTGGCTTTAACCCATTTCCTGATAAAGTGGAATATTAAAGGTTTATTAGCTGTAACTGCTGGTTTTAATAACGTTGCAATATAGTTTGAAAGTCATCCATAAGGATCCAGACTGTGTAAAAAAAACTGTTCAGCATCCAAATGGATTTTCCATAACCTGGCAACGAAAGCTGCTGTGCTTAATATCTTTTTACTTGGCAATAAAAAATAGTCTCTAAAGCAATAATACATGATCTAACCCTCTACCAATAAAGCCTTTAGTTGCACACTTTTCATTATCAGGAGGTGAAGTGATGCACTGACAGAAAGAGCCACATTTTAAATAGATAGATTTTCAATGCACTTTGGTTGTAATGTAAATGTAATGAAAATGCTTTCCCTTCAGTTTTCAGCAGTAACTTTCCTGCCAGAGCTGCCTATCAAGTCGCTGCTCTCCCCAGAGTAAGTACATCAGTTCAGAGCTGCAGTAATCTGATGTATAGTCTGTACATATATTGCTAGCCAGGTGCATGCTCATTCATCCGTGCCAGTGCGTTTTCCATCGACCGTGTGCAGCTGTTTTCCCCGCTCGTGTTGCGTGAAGAAGGATTTATCAGGAAACATCACATGATGGGAGTTCCTGTAACGTAAATGCTGGTTTTAGGTTAGAGTGAGGTTGTGTTGAGTTTAGAGTAAAGGTCAGAGGCAGCCAAGTAGTCAGTGTAATGTCCTCTAAAGCAGTGGTTCTCAAACTTTTTGAGTCACGACCCCTAAGATAACAAGTTTGTGTTCATGACCCCCCAATTTGAATTTTTAATATCTCATGAGTAATAACTTTGTTGTTTATGCATTAATGCGTGAAAAATGAATGTGTTAATTCCACAGACTAATCTCTTTACATTAATAATTTTCTTTTGAACGAATGAATGAACTGGATTTATTTCAAACAAATGAAAAGGAAAAAAAAAATAAAAACAAAATAAAATAATTTTAAAAAGAGCATTTAAAAAGAATAATAATAATATCACATAATCAAATCATAATATTAACAAGTTCAGAAAAAGAGTGGGAAGAAGTATACACTTTTAATTTTGACAGCCCTAATACACATTTATTAAATAAATGTAGGTTTTATTTTATTTTTATTTTTATTTACGATAATCTGGTGACCCCCTGAAATGATCTTGGGACCTCCAGTTTGAGAACCACTGCTCTAAAGTGAAGTGTGGGTTCTTTTTGTACATTGTGGTATTTTTCCCATGTCGGTTATACCTCTCCTTATTTGTTTTTTGTCCAGGGTGGACTGGTGGAAATCGAGGCGGTTGCTGTTCTCGGTCCTCTCTCTGACTCCTGACTGGCCAGCCGCCCCACAAACAAGCTGTAGCCTAAACCGCCCTTATAGCTGCATCGCCGGAAACCTTATTGTGTTTCCAGATGACACATCAAAGGCCAAACTGGGATCTTGTTAACTCTCACTGTGGCTGGTCGACTGCACTGCTGAACTGGAAACCTTTACGTTTACCCTTCACAAAAGAGCAGCACTTAATGGTTTGAGGCTGATTGTAATTTCACACCCGATAAACGGTACATGAGACAGAACGTAATGATGAATTGCATCCTAATGCCTTTCCTGGTTTGATTACTCGTCCTCTGTTTTGCTCCAGATAAACTGACAGAAAAGCAGTTCTGGCTAATAAAATGATTGTTTTCCACCTTAAGATGCCACATTTGTAATAATTCCTGAGTTATCAAAGACGAGGCGTACATTTGGTGTTATTGTTAAGGTGACCTTTTTAATTTTTTGACAGTTTTACAGGTTTTCTTCCCAGAGAGAAATCATGACACCTCGGAAACAAAAAAACAAACAACAAAAAAGCCCTCAGGTTTACGCTTATCTCTTACATGCTCATCAGAAATTCATTTTCCAAATCAGCTGTACATTGGAGCAGCTTCATTACAAATATGGTCATAAAATCAAAGCCAGCTACCCCAAAAAAATAATATAATTTTATCAGTCAAATATACTTTGGCTTTGTTTGTTTTTCAAGAGTTGTGGTTTTGTAGAAAAGTTCTGAATGGACTCTTAGATTAGCAGACATAGTGTGTAGTAAAGGTCGTATAAATTTCAATACAGATAATAAATAGAACTTTCTCTAGATAATCCTCTGAAAATAAACACACCCGCTAAGTGCTGTAGAACTCTGTCTATGTACAGTAGAAACCATCAAGAAAGAGAGGAGGGGAGGGGGGAAAAAGGCACAGTGGTGACTGAGGACCCCGACTGAAAGCGGTTGTCACGGGGTCGGCATCTTGGCAACGAGGCGATGTCTTTCACACCCAGACGTACTTTCACTCACGCATACAGACAAGGTGAGACACAAAACTCATCTGCGCAGCCACTCGCGTTGCACGTCACTCGCTGGGAGCTGGAAACACAAAGAGACGCATTTAGGACGGCGCGAGTATCGTTTAACGGACACGACGAGGAACGTGCAGCTCTGCTCACCTGGTGCTTCCTCTGTGTTGGGCTCTGAATCAGCTGCTGTGGCCTCTCCTTTATCTGGAAGGAAAGACAGAGAGATTTGTGAACAGTGGCTGAAAGGTGAACCATTGCTCATGGTTGCATGTTGTTTTCTGTCACCTGTCAGCTCTATATTTGACTATCAAAAGCATAAACTGCTGTCTAAGCATATTTACTCACTTACCTGCAGTGTTATCTGATACAGACGGAACAACAACAAAAAATCAATGCAGCAAGCAAATGGTCTTCCTCAAATTACAATTGAGTTCAGAAAACCTATTTTTTTGTCGTTTGCTTGAGATAATATCACTCAAACTGAAGCTGAGTGGATGTGACTCAGTAGAAATGACAAAAATAGAGATAAGTTAAGTTTGACTGATGTTGTCTCAGGTAGACGATGGAAAAGTGGGTTTTCTGAAGGTTTGTGAACATGGAGTTATCTGTTTTTGCAAATGAACTCTTCAAATTCTATTGTTTTGTTTAGAAAAGAGTTCAATTTAGCAAAACCGTGTACAAAACGTTTCTGAGCTGTTCAACTGGTGACGATCTCGCCACCATTAAGTTAATAAAGGACAAAGATCAGACAGAGTGACGCTGCTTTGACCAGTTAAAGGCCAAGTCTGGATGTCCGACAACGTGACCCTTCCCCCGTAATGTCCACCTACTTCCCCGAGCCCCTCAGTAAGAGTTCCACAACAGTCCACAAGCAGCCTCGACAACCTCATCGCTTCTACACGTCACAGTTGTGTGACTCATTACTGACTTCTGCTCTGTGACCCCACACTTGATCTGCCCGTTATCGTTTCCAACGTGGTGCTTAGTTGGTTGTTTCACGATGTCCATTCTGTCGTGGAGATGCTGGAAAAACACATACTTATTTCCTTATTTTAGAAAGAACTGATAGGATTTAATCACATTTTAAATGCTGCGTTCATGTTTTTGTTGAGTAGAGTTTTACTTCAGTTTTGCCTGATTTCTCTTACGTCCGATTACAAAAAAGGGGGAAAAGAGTTTTTTGTTGTGGCACTCAGAACATTACAAAATGAAAGAATGTCCTTGTTCATCTTGACACAACACGCAGTCAGTGAACAGTGGAATATTACAACAAGCGTCAGATGGATTGTCAGGGGATTTGCTGCACACATTCATGATCCCCTCAGGATGAACTGCATCAACCTACTAGTAAGTAAATCCTTGATTTTTGATCTGGGACCCTCATTTGGCAGGGCTGCAAGGTGGTTAAGTGGTTAGCACTGTTGCCTTGCGTCCCGGTGAGGACACCCGGGATCTTTCTGCGTGGAGTTTGCAGCGTGGGTTCTCTCCGGGTTCTCCAGCTTCCTCCCACAGTCCAAAAACATGTTGAGGTTAATTGGTGATTCTAAATTGTCTTTAGGTGTGAATGTGAGTGTGCTTGGTTGTCTGTCTCTAAGTGTAGCCCTGTGATAGACTGGTGACCTGTCCAGGGTGTCCCCTGCCTTCACCCTGAGTCAGCTGGGATAGACTCCAGCCCCCCACGACCCAAGTGAGGATTAAGCGGTGTATAGATAATGGATGGATGGACCCTCATTAGGGGATTTTTTTTAACTTGTCCAATGCTTTGTAAAATGAATGACGTTGCCACCAGCTGTATATGAACGTAGTGCTTATTAGCAAATTTTAACATATGAACACAGTGAGCATAATAAACATCACACCTGCTAAACATCAGTCTCATGAGTACAACTGCCTCTCAAAGCCTGATTGCAAGTGTCTCGTTTAAGTGCTTCTTTTTTTTATTCCTTTCACATGTACGGTTTTGGAAACTTACATCTCAACAGCTGGACAAATTACATCTCAATGCCTGGATGTCATTAGAAGTAGGTGGCAGTTTTTTTTTTGTTTGTTTTTTGTTTGTAATATAGCTGAACTGACTAATTATTGCCACATCTTGCAGATCTTGCACAGACAAATCCAGGAAACTAAAGGTCCATTCCAATGTCCATTATCCAGCCTGTAACACTGTTTAATCTCAAGGTGTGAAATCTCAATAAGTGTGAAAGTGTGCGTCACACAGCGCTTTGTTTCATTTCCAGTTTTCCATCAGAGACTTGCGATAACAGATTATTTACAACAAGCTAATCCTAAAATCAGCTGCCTCAGAGGCGGGTGAGCTGCTCTGTCCGCTCAGCCTCCGTGACACTCGATCCTCTCTCTCCATTGGCTGTGAAATGGAGGCTCAGCCGGCCTGACATCGTTCGTCGCCAGTGGAAGCCCTATATGTGTTGGCATGCTCTGGTTTCTCTGTGGACTCGGATTGCACCTTAGTGATACCACGGTGACAAAAAAGTGTTGGCAACACACACACACACACACAACATCTAAACAGGGCTGTGGTCAAGTTTGAACTGAGGATGAGTCAAGTTAGACACCAAAGGGGGTCAAGATCAAGTGAAGACAGAGAAATAACACAGATTGTTTTGCTTCTGAATTATGTGAATATTTGGTAGAAAATTCCACATGCATGCACTGATCACTGTGTTATCAATAGAAATGATCCGTAGTGCATGATTCATGGGTGAATTTCTGTTCATGCACATTCTGGAATTGCATTATTATGAGTTGATATAGTTGTCATCAGGTCTTTGTACTTTTTAGAGAGAAAATTAATTAGGAACAATGTGGAGATAAACATTCCCCTTTATCACAATTTTAAAAGATATGTAAGTTAGTTGAAAAAAGATTAAAAAGACTTGTCTGAAATTCTTTTAACTTACTGACAAATTCTTTACACCGCTTAATCCTCACTAGGGTCGTGGGGGGCTGGAGTCTATCCCAGCTGACTCAGGGTGAAGGCAGGGGACACCTGGACAGGTCACCAGTCTATCACAGGGCTACACTTAGAGACAGACAACCAAGCACACTCACATTCACACCTACGGACAATTTAGAATCACCAATTAACCTCAATATGTTTTTTGGACTGTGTGGGAGGAAGCTGGAGAACCCGGAGAGAACCCACGCTGCATGGGGAGAACATGGAGACTCTACGCAGAAAGATCTCGAGTGTCCTCACCGGGATGCGAACCGGCGACCTTCTTGCTGTGAGGTGACGGTACTAACCACCGATCTACCTTGCAGCCCTTCAAAGATTGTGTAGATTTAATTTTAAATTGCAGGACTGAGTTCACCTTTTTCTGTTATTTTATGGATTTATTTAAAATGCAGTTTTAATAATGTAGAATTATCATCAAATAACAGTCTTGTATCTTCACTATGGATACATAGTTTTACCATCAAACAAAGAAAATGTTCTTTTTTCACTGTAAATATTTTGTAGAAAATGTAAATACATTTACAACCGATACCCCATAAAATACAGACAATGCCCTTTTTTTTTTCTTTTTTTTTTTACTGTGGACACTGGGTTATTGAACATATACTTGCCCCCTTTTAAAAAAAAAAAAAAAAAAAGTAAAGCCTAAAGCTGTGCAAATACTTTCTTTGTTACTTTACAAATGTATTTCTTAGATTGTAGTCTGAGAGTGAAATGACTTTGTGAGCTTGTGTTTTTCTGTCTGTATTCACTGCATCATTTCATGCAGAAGCTTAGCATCTTTTTTGCTGAAGTAGACTGCCAGTAAACTCACCATATATGTAATGTGTAAACTTCTCAGAAATAAACTATAGGGGAGTTTTGAAAAAGGATGCAGCAGACATTGCATCGAATATCTTGCAAAATAAAATGTGTACAGTTTAGTGAGGCAGGCAGGAGATTTACTGAGTCTGACTGTCACAGCTTCCATTATTATTATTGTTTAGACCATGAAAAGCAAGGGAAGAATATGTTTGGCAATAAGTGCACAGAGCTTCAGCATGTCAACCTTGTCCATCTTCCTTAATGGTCTGCATTACAGACACTTTGCATGGGATGAAAATGGAAAAGGAAGAGCCGACGTCGTAGACCTGTTGTCTCCTTGTCATTTGCATCATGAGGCACTAAGTGAGCTGATAGCAGTGAATGTAATGCTGGAGGTGCCATACGGGCCGCTGGGGAGCATTTCCATGTTTGGATAAGCCTGCAGAGGCAAATATGCAGAGAGACACGATCGCTGTGCAGACCTGCAGTCACTCTGAAGTGCTCTCTAGGAATTTAGAGCAGAGATTGTTGTGTTGCACTCAATAAGTTGTAATTTAGCATCTCCCACTGATACCAGAGCTCCGGGAGAAGTAGCAGGTTTTCTCCAGAGTTGATTTAATTTCACAAGTATCTGGATTTTCTGTGCCAAACTAATGGTATCATCCAGTGGCCTAAACCAGTTTTGTTTGCTGATAAAAGATTTTTGAGAACTTGCACAAGTGAGGAATTGATTCTGGTTCAGCTGATGTAAAGTGACTAAAGCTACGAATACCTAAAACTTCTTTTGTTGCCGAAGCAAAATCGTTTAGTCAAATTTTGCAGAGCCACAGCCTCAACAGACAATAGTTACAGATCAACAGGCTATTCATGCATGACTGTACACTCCCACGCCTCATTTATCTTTCACTGCCAGGAGGACGTTTTTAGAAAAAGCTCAATCAATCAAATCTCAATGAAAAGCCTCTTCTGTGAGTCCAAACAAGCACACGACTGACACGACACATACAGCAAATAGTTCATCAGGTCATCGCTACCTGATATGGTAAAGCCAACACAAGTGCCATTCTTCAAAACTAACTAAACAATCAGAGGTGTGACTTTGGAGCACATTGCTGTGGCCACCCCGGTGTGTTCATTAAAAGCTGCAGTCAAAGTGTTGTTGGATACCGCCTAGTTACTATTGTTGCAGGGGGACTGGGGAGGATCTGGGGAAAGATGGAAGGGACATCATGTACCTGGGCGCTGTGGCATCCCATATTCCAGAGGCAGAGCCCTGCTCAGGTTACTGCTGGTCATTGGAAACAATTGTACTTTATGAATCCCTCTTCCCTCACTGTGACTCGAGGAATGTTTTTCACAGATTTCACGAGAGAAATCTTCTAATCCCAAAGTTTTAATGGGGATCGTTGCCGAGGCTAACACATGTACACACAGGTATCCAGCTCAACCCTTGTCTGCTGTGTAACTTTGTGAAATGTTCAGTCAGTCTGATAAATGTCACGAGGCTGTCGGCTGTCAGTCTGTGTTCAGATATTTGCATAAGAGATGTCTCTTTGCATAGAGAATAAAGCTCACAATTACAATAATTTACATTCTCTAGGCAAAGGTTCAGCTGACAACTCGGTCATTTTGAAGAGACAATGTGGAGCCTGTTTAGGTGAAGATGTTAAGAAGAATCAAAGCTGAATCTAAAATATCCTAAATATTGGCCTTTTTGGGATGAATTTCCCCTATTAGCAGCCAAATATTTCAGTGGCGTTCAGACAAAACTGTCATTGTCCTGTCTCTGTGCTGTTTGTGACTCCAGCCTACCTTGCTCTGGAGCTGCAGCCTCTGAGGAGCTTGCTGCCGTCTCAGCGGTGCTGTCTGCCGCTGCTGCTGGTGTTTCCTCAGGTGCTGCTGCTGTTTCTGCTGCTGTTTCTGCTGCTGCTGCTGTTTCTGCAGGTGCTGCTGATTCTGCAGGTGCTGCTGTTTCTTCAGCTGGACTGGCTGCTGCAGGCTGAGACTCTGCTGCTTCTGGTGGATTTGCAGCAGTGCTGTCTGCAGATGTGGCAGCTGCTGCAGGCTCCTCTTTAGCATCACCGCCATCAGCAGGTGTCTGGTCTGGAATAGTTTCACTATCCTCAGCTACTTTGCCATTCTCATTGGCTGCCCCTGTTGGAACATGACACATTATTATTCAAACAATGTTTAAGCAGTTTATGGACAGTGAATAACAGTTTCTTACTGTGTACCATATTACACTGTAACAAACAATTAGACCTGAGAGAACAAGATCTTGAGATAAGATGAGAAACACTGTCAATAGTTAAAGTGTCCTGCAGTAGCAATTCCTCATGTGAAGCACAGGCCCTTTATGTTACAGTGTGAAGCTCTAGTTTATTTTCACTGGAGCAAACATCCCTGTAGTGACAGCTTATTTTGGGTTAAAGCTTTTTTCATATGTGCAACTGGGAATAAAAGTTCACATACACTGGTAAAGACCATGTACATCATTCTAATTCTAATTTTCTATGACGCAATGAAAAAAACAATTATGCATTTTCATTGTTTCATAGATTTATTGCAAGTCTTCTGGAAATATAACAAAATCTACTGGGTCAAAAATGTATGTACAGCAACTTGAATGATCAGTTTTGGTGATGTAAAAAGTTGTGTTAATCAAATTTTCTTTGTGGTGTGACCTCTTACCTTCTTGTAAGTGATTCTGATTGACTACAGTTGCTCAATTTTAATATTGCCCCTTAGACTTAGCCTCATTAGACTTAAAGCCACTTAGAGCCATTTTAAAGAAGACAGAGATCCCAAAATCATCTGTGCAAACAATTGTTTCCGCACATAAAGTGCATACAGTTGTGTTACTGCCACGATCGGGACAAAAACACAAACTGTCACTTGCTGCTGAGAGACAATTGGTCAGGATGGTGAAAAGTCAACCAAGAATCACAAAGACCATGTCTGCAATGAAGTAGAAGCTGCTGGAACACAGGTGTCAGTGTCCACAGTCAAGTGTGTTTTACATCATCATGGGCTGAGAGGCTGCAAGAAGGAAGCCCTTCCTCTAGAAGTGATATCTTAAGACTTGATTGAAGTTTGCTGTTGATCACATAAACGAAGAGAAGGCCTTCTAGAGAAAAGTTCTGTGGTCATATGAAACCAAAAACAAGCTATTTGGCCACAATGACCAGAAACATGTTTGGAGGAGAGAAGGTTAAGGACTTTAACCCCAAAACCACCAAACCTACAACCAAGCATGGTGGTGGCAGTATCATGCTCTGGGGTGTTTTGGTGCTTGACACAAAGTAAATGAAATAATGAAGATAAAGGATTACCTCCACATTCTTCAAGAAAACAACAACACACATCAAAGGTGGAAAGAAATTGCAAAATTGGGCTGGAGTTAAGGTTTTAAGCTGGCCTTTCCCCGAGTCTTTAACAAACTGAAAATCTGTAGACTGCGCTGAGGAAACAAGTCTGTGTCAGAAAGACAACTAATTTAGATGAACTGCACCAATCCTGTCAAGAGGAGGGTCAAAGATACGATCAGAAGCTTGTGGATGACTACCAGAAGCACCTAGCTGACCTGAAAATGGCTAAAGGATGTTTGGTCTTTATAATTGTATGTAAACTTTTGTTCACAACGATGTATCCTGCAATGTATCTGTAAGGTCATCCTAACATTTCCCAATTCACCTTATGGACATTTCAAGTCCTGGCAACACAGGACAGTGGCAGCACTTTCACTTGTGAATCACACACAGCATCAGAAAACAAGAACTACACATGAATCATAGATAGTTTTGTGACAGCAGTACCGGGCTCTCGGCTCACGCTTGCTTTAGTTTACTGTTTGTGTTGCCTCCATGATGGCAACAGAGTTGACTTAATTCAAAACCAAAGTGAAAGTTAATCTGTAACCAGTCCTCATTACTAATATGTTCTGGGTGCCAAGCAACACTGACTTGACTATTTCTATTTATTACATTTTTGACAATGAATGTTTGACTTTGTGCTATCTGGTGCAGAAACACAATCAGATTATTTTTAATGATAAGAATCAATGTTTACATTTTCATAATTTGAGAATGGAATTAATATGAAACAAAAATAATAATAATAAGATGATAGCAGATAGAAAATAACAAGAAGTATAAAAAGACTTCCAACATGTGAATTAAACTCCATTGACTTTGCACTGGACTAAACAAAGCTACCACTTTCATCCAAATGCAGAAGAGCAACATGTGAAAATCCCTGTGTTTGAGCAATAATTTCTACTCTGAATATTTGGGAAAATAAATGCTCTCAGGCAAAAAGTACAATAACAGCACAAATAGACCTCACACACAAATGGAACTATTGGGAGTTAATGGTGGATTGTTGTTAATGAACAGCCTCAGACAGCAACTCTACGAACAGGTTCCTGCGTCTTTATGGTGCGTTGCTTCCTTGTGGACTTTTCTTTGGAGTGATTTGCATCCTAGTTATTTGCATGGATCATAGAAGTCTTGACCCTCGGCCATCAGCATTCTCAAAGCTGGTTAAAGCAGAACGAATAAACAAAGTAAAGTAATCCTTTTCGTCTCTCTTGGTATCAAGGGCAGTAAACAAGCTGCATGCAAAAATAAGAAAACATCCTGGAAAATTTCCATCTGACCTCTAAGACGATGACGACAGGAAAACATCGCTGTTAAACTGAGAGTCTGAAGCTCTGCCGTCATCAGACAACGACTGAATTATGACTTTTTTATGAGCAAATCTCTTTTTCTACTGGGAGGTCAGAGGTCACGGTCAGCTACGGAAAAGGAGCATAAACACACTTTAGCGGGATCAGCGGTTGTTTCTCAGCTCTGTGTGTGTCTCCAGGCTCTCACTGCATTAATAAGGCGTGCAAAACAGACACTTGCTTAGAGGTGGTCCCTTTTGGTGAATCTTTTACAGATTTTTCAGCTTATTGTCTGAGTTGTGTCACAGAATGCTTAAGCGGGCAGCACTGAAGAGTCATAGTCCTCAAACACAACACAGATTTGGTTAAAGAACTACATTTGGGCTTCCTCCTTTTCCTTTCGCGCCGCAAAATACAAACAGAGGATCCAGTGTTGGTGTTTTACCTTGAAATGTGTGCTAGTTTGCACCACAACCTGGACCGTCTCTGACCCACTACAACAAAGGAGTGTCCAAAGTAGCTTCTCCATTTCCTATTGAAACCGTAGACTGTCACCAAATCTGCTTTTATGCCGCTGTCTCCCTCGGGGGAGGACAGGGCCAGAAGCCACTGTTAAATAATGACAATAAACTTTCTCATCCTGTCACTGTGCAGTTCTGTCTCATTAAAAATAAAGACGATGTGAGATACTGTACCCAGAGAAATGCGCTGGTCGTAATTTGCATTTAGACTGTGCCACCCTTATCAGAAGAGTATTCACTGCAGTATAATTAAATAGATGATGCAACTCTATATGGAGGCAGCAGTGAACTTCCAACATGACACCATGTCCACCAACATGTTACAAGGATATTTATAGCATCCCTTGAAATACAATAATTAATAGAAGTACTTTTCCATACAGAGAGTGTGTAAATGGTGCAAAACTAAAGGCTGCAGAATGTCAAAAAAAAATATTTAGATAGGACAGAATAATTTCCAGTGAAATTCTGACAACAAATCACTTTAACTGCTTTATTTTTTGTCTTTACATGATTGCAATGTTGATGTTAGTTGCAGTGGATGCCACTTGCCTCCAGGTAGAACACATTTTGTACAGATGTTATTTTTATCCTTTATACACAAGTGTGCAGGTTTTGTTGACTCACCTGTAGTGCTGGCTCCGTTGCTCTCCTCGGGCTTAGCACTGGGTCGAGTCGTATCCACCGCTGAAGTTTGGGAACTTGTGGAGCATCCCATCCTGCCCAGTGCGCACAGAGAACTGGATGAGTTCAGAGTTTACAGGTGAGGACAGGCTGCAGCTGCGCTGATGACGTCGTGCATATATATCGACTCTGTAAATGGAGAAATGCGAAACCCCTGGAGGAGAAACAAAAACACAGTCCGCGCGGTGAATTCCTCTAGTCCCGTGCGTAATTGCGCATCATGGCTTCAGGTCCTTGTGTTGTGGCGGCAGTTTTTCTAAACTCTTCGGTCACGCAGGTGAAATGTTGGCTTTTGTTGTGTGCTGTAACTTAGGCTGTTTCCATGAGGCTGGCGCAGGGACAAAAATACATTATTCAGTCAGTGTGCAGCGGCCACCTCTTGGGGCGGGGAAAGTGAACCAGGAGCGCCTTAAAACCTGACTGCCGATGTGCCCCTGAGCAAAGGGCAGCTTAAACAACAAAGACTCCGGTAGAACTGAGCCAAAATAGCCCACAAAATGCACCTAAGGACAGAGGAAGACAAAAATAGCGCACTATAAATATACTCCTTTGAGTCCTGCATTTATAATTGGTGTCTTGGCAGGAAACCTATTACTTTAAAATAGCTCAGTGATATCTGTTTAAAAAATGTAGTGGAGTAAAAAGAAGGTACAATCTCTGAAATCTGTGGACTAAAGTCACCTCAAACCTGTACTTAGTTTTCAATAAGATATACACCTAAAATTTCTGATCAGTTAAAAAGATTTGATTATAGATTAAACTACTCAACATGGTATAAAGATGTGACTACTAGTTCAGCCTGATCAAGTAAACATTAGACTATTTTAAAATTGTCATCCATAAGTGATATTTAAACACATAATAAAATAACCTCTGGATACAGCCTAATCTACACTTTTACTTTTAATTGTTTTTACCCTCATTCCTGACTGGGGTACATGAGGCCCTGGAGCGATACTATTCTCTCATCTCACAGGTGCTTCCTTCAATTAATCCAGTTTTTCATAACTTTGTAGATCGACTAAAATAGATCAATAGGTCTAAAATTGTGTGCATTCATATGACCAGCATGCAGTCAGAGTACGATCATGACACGGTGTGATTGTGGGACAAAGCATAAATGAAACCATGTTTGTGTCCATAGAGTGAGGAGGTAAGGAGTAGAGGTATGTAAAAAGAAAGATTTTAGGGGGTTAGCTGTTTTGTCAGAACTCCAAGATGTGTTTGGCTGCAATAAATCCAGAATATGTCTCTATAATATATTTTTGGATGACTAGAAGACTGGCCAATTTAAACTTTTGAGGCATATAAATGTAAGACAAGTAAGGGTGACTTGAAATTACTGAAAATGAAATGACGCCAGCATCGAAGGATGGTAAATAAGCTTTAAAATACTAATATGATGTATAGCTATCAAAGGTAGTATCAGTTTTCATATTCAAGGATTGCAACTTGATGTTTTAGTGCAAAACAGCAAACACTGACAAGTAAAAGAAATTAGCAACAGATAACAGCAAGTGTAGCAAATGAAAGCTATTACAAAGCAATTAAAACGTTATTATAAAGCAATTAAAACGTTTACAATGTTATTTAAGTAAGAAAGCTGTACATATATAGTACATATTGTGCAGGCATGTGCAAGAAATCACTTCATATTTTGCTATAAAGGTTGTTTCTTATAGCAGTTTAATATTAGTAGTATTACTGCTACTCCATACAGAAGTGCTTGTATGTTAAATACGTTGGTAGGATCAGGGTTAGTGCAATATTTTTACTAATATTAGAGTCTGTTTACATAACTGTACAACTAAATTAAGGCTGCTTTTTAACGTAAAGCACATTTACAATTTACATGTAACTGATAATGCTTAAGAATTATTTCTTTTATAAAAACTGAAACTAAACTGTGTAACAGATGGGTTTTGTCATTAAACATCATTTTGCAGTAACAACAGAAGCTAACCATCCAGATTCACTACTCTGCGCAGTACTCTTGTGCGCAGATTCACCGCGGATAGCAGCGCGGTGCACCATGGGACTTCCTTTCTCTCCGAGGCCATATTGGAGTTAACTCACAGTAAGACGAGCTCCGAGTTTTCTCAACAAAAAAACACTATTTTCCCAATATTTATAGATTTTGTAGGGACCTAACGTTTAACGACAGTCTTCTGCTCCCTTTCCTCTGCCCGCAGGTTGGCCTGTCCGGACTAAACCGCAAACATGGTGGCCGCAAAGAAGACGGTGAGTGGCGCAGCTCTGCTCGCGATCCACACGCTGCTGACGGCCGCTTCACGTGGAGACGTGTTGCTGTCAGGGCCTGTTAGCTAGCATGTAGCTCTGCGATTAAAAACTCACGATTTCGACTCGACACGTATTGTTCTGTGTCGAAAGATGGCTGCTTAAAATGTTTAAAGACACGTAATTTTCTCAGCTGCTGCTCGTCCATCTGTTTGCCTGACTGGCTAGCGTCTGTAGCCGGAACACTGTAAACCGGCAGCTAAGCTAATGCTAGTTTGCTAACTCAAACCACAGAAAACGATCATGTAGAAACATTTCCGCTTTAATGTCCGTTAAATCATATTATATATACTCGCCTTTCTGTCTCATTTTTCATGTTGTCTTATACATCATGTTAATTATGATATTGGAGGTTTATTTGGTGGATGGTGTGAGCTGTGTCGACCGAGTGCAGTCACTAAATTGAGGTGTGGATGTCTGTGATGCAGAAAAAGTCCATGGAGTCCATCAACTCCCGGCTCCAGCTGGTGATGAAGAGTGGAAAATACGTCCTGGGCTACAAGCAGTCCCAGAAGATGATCCGTCAGGGAAAAGCCAAGCTGGTTATCCTGGCCAACAACTGCCCAGCTCTCAGGTGTGTAAAGATAATAATTTGTCAGGTTTGTCGCGTGGAATAAGAAATATTTTACCTTTAAGTTGCTGTTGTTGCCAAATAGTTGCACGGGAAGTTACATGTAAGATGCTTTTTGGGTAGACTGGGGTGGTGTTGGGAGGGTATCTTCTGTTCTGCTCGCCTGGTTGACACTGTTAAACCAGTTGTGCACATTTAACTGCTAGATTACTTTCTTGTGTGAGAACTGTGTGATAATTTAGTAAAATAACATGTAAAAAAAAAAAAAAAGTAAGTTGATTGACAGTGCTGTTGAAGGCCAGTGGGTGACATCACGGGATTTAAACATGGAGGATTTACTGTGTACTTGATACCAGTATATTTTTTTTATCCTGTTGCAGTGGTTAATGTTTTGATGAATGAAAGTTGAGCTGGCGTCCCATGTGCAGGGCTACAGTCCCAATGTGGAGGTCATGAGTTCGAATCCCGCTCATGGCCCTTTTCCACACGTCCTCCCCCCATTCTTCTCCCCTACTTTCCTGTCTCTCTCTCACTGCACTGTCAATAAAGGCACAAAGGCCAAAAAAAATAACTTAAAAAAAAACCAAAACAGTTTGAGGTCATAACAGCCGCTCATTGTTATCGATAGTGATTACTACGCTGTTCGAGTGGTTGTGCTTGCCTTACTGTTTTCCAATGCAGGAGTGTACTAAAACTTGTGTTAATTCTCAATTTGACTAAACATTAACGATTTGGAATGGATCAATAAATGAAAAGCCCAAGTAGCTGCAGGACTCTCCCACTTTGACTGTACTAGACGTTCAGCTGACTTTTACATGGTGCACTAAGCAGTTTGTAAAAGCCAAAGTAACTTGCCTTTTTTCACCAAAGTTAAGCGCATTTCATTTTGCTGTGATATTTGAAATGTTAAAACAGGTCCTGACTAACATTGCTTATAAAAAAGTTTCAGAAATTGTTTAAAATCTTTACCTATTTTACTTAAAATAAAAAATGTTAATTTGCTCATAAATTGTGAGGCGACAAACTGTTTGGAGTTTGTAACACAAACAAACACCGATGCTTAAAGTTTCGGTGGACGCAGGTGTTCGCATTGTTAGGATTGTGGGAAACCTTTTTTCAGCATATTCTCATTTGTATTGCCTGTCTTTGGTCAAATTTACCGTTTTTGCACTGAACCTTTTACCTTTGTCTCTTCCCTCGTCCAGGAAATCTGAGATTGAGTACTACGCTATGCTGGCCAAGACTGGTGTCCACCACTACAGTGGAAACAACATTGAGCTGGGCACAGCCTGCGGTAAATACTACAGGGTGTGCACACTGGCCATCATTGACCCTGGTGAGTACCTACCTTCTGCTGCGCTCAATCGATGCCACAAACAACTGAGCCTGGTGTTTGGCTCTTCAGTGCTGATTCAGATTATCGTGGTGGTGTTGGATGTTTCAGACAAAATCTTGTGCATGTTCCTGTTTGCAGCAAACCTAACATGTACACATCAGAATAGGGGTCAGACAGAGTTGAGTGGTTTTACTAACTGTGTGACCTGTTGAGCTTTATTATTATCTGGTACTAAGATGATGACATCAAACATGAAATCAAGGGACAGAGCTCAGGAGGATAATCAGGGGCTGGAAACATGAAAATTATTCTGTGGTGGGTGTGGGCTGTCAAAATTATTGTTGTGCCTTCTAACATGGTCATTGTTTTGTGAACTTTGAGATGATGCTATTGACAGCATCTGATAGCAGTAAATGTAACATTCCTTAATCAGCAGCATGACGCCAAAATGTCCTTTTTGTTAAAATTCTGCTCTTGTGTATAACCCTGATGCCTCTCAATAAATGACACCGTAAACATGTCTGAATTGACATTAAAATTATTGGACTTGCTGCTTAGATTGAGGTTTGTTAAAACTCTTTGATAGCATTTTCACACTTGGTGTCCTCTGCAAAGTTTTGGACCTGATCACTAAAGTGGTCCAGGTCAGGACTAGTGGTTGGCTAGATGAACACCAGTCAGGGTGCTCACGAACGCTCCATTTGTAACATTTATCCTCTTCGTGTCAGCATTGTTCATTTGTTTATAAAGAAAATGTAACTCGTCAGGTGATATGATTGTGTTTGTGTTGCATGTGCAGGAATCGTTATTTAAATCCACTGACTTTGCTCATGTGTTCCTCCTCAGGCGATTCTGACATCATCAGGAGCATGCCGGATCAGCAGCAGCAGCCTCAGTAGAGCTGTTCCCCCACCCCGTTGTTATAAATAAAGTCGGTGTTAACGGAACAACGCTGCTGTCGCTTCATTTCTGATCAGTATAATCTGCTTGTCCGGACAGTGTGTCACGTCTGCAAATGTCCGAAAGGGAGCACCAGTGTTGTGTTGCTGCTCTCACACTTGTTAGCGTTTGTTCCTCGCCTCTGTAGAAATATTTAGTCCGCAAATATCAGCAGAATCTTCACGGAAACAGTCGTGAAGCTCACATTTTACGCAGATCTTTCTTTAGAACCTTGTGTAACAAAATACGACAACAGGATTATCACTTTCTGTGTGAACCATCAGGATGCGGCCGCGTTGATGTCAAAATTACGCAATCGCTGATCATCGGGAATGTTCTCTCTTTTTTTTTCTCACTTACATAAACCTTGGGGACGACCGTCTGCTGCGTTAACTGCAGCTCGTTGACTGTAATCGAGTAAGGACACTCCTTTCCGGGGCATTAAAGGCTTTAGAGGGTGATAGCTGCCTCTGTCACACATACTGTTGATGCCGTCTGAATCATACGTCCGGGCCAGCTTCTAAATCAAGAACAACGTGGTTTACTGTTGAGTTAGGGCTTTTTGTCACTGATGAAAGAAGGACGTAATAAAAATAATTCAGATTAAAGCCAGAGAAAAACATTCTTGAGGCACTGCTGCATGTGTTAGTGAGATGTGTATGAAATGGTTACTACTAAACCAAGCTGATGTCAAACACAAAACTTTAAAAAAAAAAAACCTCGTAAGTTGAAATTTTTCAAGTTGAGCATCACAAATCTTGTCAATTCCAATCATGTTGAATAAGCGACAGATTGAACAACTTATAGATGTTTATAAAAGACCACAACATTCGACTCTTGAGATCCTCTCACTTAATATTTGTGCAGATTTCAACCTTCAATCCAGTCGAACAAGAAGTCAAAAAAGTGCTCGGGTTACACGTTGAGCCGCGTCAGTTATCAGAATGTTACTACCGCTGCACGACTTGTGTAACATCGATATACGCTGGACATCTGTTGGCTGTGAAGAGATGCTGCCGGTTCACACCCTGAGTGAGTTGACAGGAATCGCTGATCTCCGTCCAACTCGAGTGACTGCTGTGTATAAAACCGTAGAGGGGGATGAGTGGGGAAGATTCATTCAGCAGGGGTTTGTAGGAGGTCACAGTGCAGCCACAGCTCTGCTCTGCTGAGGGTCTGAGTTACCTGCTGCAGGGCAGTTTGGTAGCGAAGGTGGATAAAGTCGATTAATCCTGTCACGTGTAGCTGCTGATGCACATCAAACCGAGTCTGACTTTGGACTTTTTGATGGCCTGAGTTTCAGCTGTTAGATTCAGTTCATTTAATTTGGAAAAATTTGAAAAAAAAAATAGAGAAAGAAAAGAAAATAACTATATAAACAAAAAATAACAAAGACTTCATGTGAGTGACAGACATAATACATACATACCCATATATACATGTACCTGTGTATTACAAAATCAATATTTCATTTTTAAATAAATAAAAAAGCCTGATAGGTGTCAAAATAATGCAAGGTTTAAACATCCACAGCTCTCTGAAACATGTCACAGTTGGTATTTGATTCATCTGCTGTAGTCTCAGAATTCAAAATATATTTTCATGAAAACATCTTACTACATTTCAACAAATACATGTCAACAAAATAATCCCATCTTTTTAAAACGATGACATCTGCACAGGTGAGGTCGTCACGCACTAACATCAGCGTGTTTGTCGTGTTTCGTTTTGCTCAGAGAGATTTTCAAGTCCAAGAAAACAGAGTGCCGTCAAGGTTAATCACTGCTTGAGCTTTACCACACAGATGAAAACACTAAATTGAGATGCATTGTTGGAAATGTAGGAGGCAGGGATTTTGGACAGTGACTCATCCTCATGACTAAAAAGTGAGTCAGTTTCAACAATAAACTGGTGACGTGCCTCTTTAATTTGTAAACAAGTTGCATCTTTCATTAGTTGAATCAAACCAAAATAGCCAAAAGTTGACAAATTTTACTGAAAAATGATCTTAGAAAGATGCTTCTTACAATGTTGAATCATCTAATTGAGTGCTCTTCTGATACATGAAAGGTTTAAATTCATTTGGCAGTGGAGTCATAGTCATTTCATCAGCTTTGAATAGTTGATGTGTGAACTAAACGCAGTGCCGCTGACGGTCAGCTTTCATTCTTTCTGCCATACGTTTCCTGACCCACGGGGTTTCCGTGCTTCCACCCAGAGACCCAGAGCGATGTAAGCTGCCCATCATCCATCGAGTGCTTTGGCCCAGTTTTTTCCACTCATTGCTCCCCTAATCCTTATTTTCTCGATTCCCAATTAAATCGAATGAAATCATGCCTGGCGATCACGTGCGGCCGATGCCGTGCGCAGAATGAGGACAATATCTAAAAAGGCTGCGGAAAAAAAAGATGTGAATTAACAAGTGTGAACAATCTGCACCACAAATAGAAGCAGAGGACCGCGCGGACTCATCGAGAGCTGCACCATTTTTGACCTGTTGTCGGGTTTTGTTATATTTTTATTGGCTTCAGCTTAAATTTCACTCATAAAAAATCTTATTTTTCTTACCAAATGATCAGAACCTGAATGTTAAGTGGACATTTTCTGGGTGCTGAGTGATTTATATTCCCCTACACTGTATGAACGGCCTCTCATTTTACTTCTGTCCCGTACATTGAAGACCTATTTTGGTAAAGTGCTTGTTTTGGACGTTTTTCTGAGGAGAGCTTCAATGTTATCCAGGTCATAGGAATTCTGCTGACAGATTTGTACACCCTCCTCTTTGGACACTAATGTCCCTCTACGACCCTCTTTCTGCCCCTGACGTGCATTTCAGCAAGAAAAGAGACAGAATGTGACCCACTTATTTTTTCCCCCCTCTGCCCCGTCCCAGTGGCAGAAAGTAGGTGAGCGCGTCTGTCTGGTCAGACCCAAGGTAATGCCAGCCTCCATTTTGAGGCGGACGGGTAAATCCCTCGCTGATCTCCCAGCATGTTCGTCCACACTGAGCGGGGGATGCTGGAGCTCTGAGGGCAGCAGACTGATACCCTTTTTTTTTTTGGAATAGTCGCAAAACCCAGACGGTCTTAGAGCAATCTGTTGACATGCTCTAAAAACAAGGGTTACAGCTGTCTATCACGAAACTCCAGCATCCTGACTAGGTTGAATTTCTTGGCTCGGAGTGGATCCAGTCAGCTCTCTGTGGGTCTCGACGCTCAAATTCAGCTTATGATGCGTTTCAGTTTTTGTTGAGTAGGATTTCACAGGATGCCGCCTCCACTAACACGAAACAAAGACGCTCTGTAATGTGAACAGTAGGAGCAGGATGGTGGTTTCTAGTCAGCTCTGAGACGGAACTGCTTTGCTTTATTATAAAGGCCCTTTTTAAAGGTTGGCTCCTGTGTGACGCAAAACCTGTTTTTCTTGGGTTCTGGCCTTTTTTAGTGTCTCCAACCTGCCACATGAAGAAAATCCAAGCGTTAATGATAAAATTAATGGTTCAGTTTCATAGAACTGCTGCATTTGGAGCGGCCTGCCATCATGTAAGCTGGAGAACAGTTTTTGGTTTATTGGCACAGTGGTACAGTGGTCAGTACTGTAGCATCAAAGGTTCTGGGTTCAAACTGGGTTGCCTGGGACTTTTTTGTGCCGAGTTTGCATGTTTTCCTTTTGCTGGTTTCCTACCAGAGTCCAAAACATGCATGGTGGAGCGCCTGGTGGCTCTAAATTGGTCGTAAGTTGAGTCTGAGTGTGCTTGGTTGTTGCTTTTCGGATTTTCAGATTTTATTGATTTAAAGCTCTTGAGGCCCCAAGCTGTACAACAGAAATATTGACTGTATATGAGCCACAGCTTTGCAGTTTTAGATCCTTCTGACTGATCCAAAGTCGAGGCCTAAATCTAAGGGTGACCTTGTGTTTGCCATCAGGCCCTTTCACCTTCAGAAGAACCGTTCTTAAGGAGATCAGGCAGCAGAATCAGTCTTATTTTAAATCACATCATCTCTTTTACTCTGCTGTGGCATTTTTGGTGCTTTTGTTATTTGTATTTGTATCAATTGCTGTTTGTTTTCTCTATCTACTCATTTATACTGAAATTCTGTGTTTTGCATTTTGTATCTTTTACCATATTTCACTTTATTTCTCCAATTGTAGCATCTCTGGAGTGGCTTCTTTTTTGGCTTGTCTGTCAAAGCACTTTGCAAAAACTCTGTTTTTTAAAACTTGCTATATGAATAAGTTATTACAGAGTGGATGTAGCACATGGATCATTTGAGAGGAAAGACTATTATATGGGACTGCAAGGTGGCTCGCCGGTTCACGTCCCGGTGAGGACACTCAGGATCTTTCTTCGTGGAGTTTGCATGTTCTCCCTGTGCAGCGGGTTCTCCGGCTTCCTCCCACAAGTCCAAAAAAACATGTTGAGGTTAATTGGTGATTCTAAATTGTCTGTAGGTGTGAATGTGAGTGTGCTTGGTTGTCTGTCTCTGATAGACTGGTGACCTGTCCAGGGTGTCTCCTGCCTTCACCCTAAGTCAGCTGGGATAGACTCCAGCCCCCCAAGACCCTAGTGAGGATTAAGCGGTGTGTAGATGATGAATGGATGGACTATTATATGAAAGAAAATGGGAAAAAATGGCTTCATTATGTAAAAAGAAAAGGGCTACAGTCACTGGTATTTATCAAACAAATGCAACTTGCATCTGGCATGATGGATAGTCCCTATGAACCATTCAAGAAAACAGAAACAGTATATTTATTTCATGTATTTATACTTAAGAATTATTATATAAACATTTCCACTGCAAATTGAAACCCAAGAGTCCAAACACATGTATGTCTGAAAAAGAGAGCTACTGGAAGTCGGAATGGAAAATGTAATAGCATAATATAACCCTGTAAAAAAGGTCTATACGCTTCAATAAATGGTACATTCTGTTACTTAGATCTAATATATCTCTATATACTCAGATCAATAATGGAGACGAATGTTAAATAGTGAATTATGTCTCTTCAGGGTGTTTTTTATGCTGTCATGAGCAAAGTAAGCAGTCAACACAATGGCTGAGCTTTTCCAAATGACGCTGCAGTGTAATAGGGAGTCTTTAAAACATGTTTTTAGGGGTTACATCAACCACCAGAGAGGAACCTTAAGGGCAGTTATTTTTGCATTTTCCTGATTTTGTCAACAAGAGTGGCTTATTCAAAGAGTTCGTAAGTGAACTGCCAACTCAAGATGACAATAAAAAAACAAAACAAAACAATGATGAATAAATAAATCCAGCAGACACACGGGTTCGTTTATCTTTTTATTATTTGGAATTGAAGACATGAGCTCATGCAGATCCAACAAGAGGAGAGAGAACAGTCTTGAAGTGACAACAAAACATGATTCATCAGCCATCCTCCACTGGTCCAGAACAACAAAAACAAAACCGCAAGACTCAGCTAAAAGTCTTCAACCACATGAAACTCTGTCAGCTCTGCAGCTTTCCAGAACGATCGCACGATGCACATGTTGATTCACGCCATGTTTTAGAAGCTTCTATCATCCACGCGAGGGTAGCTGATCATACTAGAACCACTTAGCTACTTCATGACAAGGAAAAAAAACGATGAACACAACACAAATACAGCAGGTTTCAGTGAGCTCACACTGACATTAAAGTGCAATTTCATTTTCAGCTTTGTTGGATTTGCAAAAGCAGTGGTCATAATTCACACAGGGGGAGGGACAATGATGGAGGGGCCAAACAAATGGCTACATTATCACCTACAGCATTAGTATCAAATGGGATAAGACTACTTCCTGGTACACGTATTCCCAAGTCTAATGGATTGGTGAATGCACTGTTGCATAGTCTGAATGACAAGATGTTTTAATGGTTTTCTGTTGATGGCAAATTCTACTGGGGAATTACTAGAAAAAATAGGATTAGGTTTATATATTATTTTTCCTCCATATTTGTTTCTCACAATGCTCCACTGATTGCCTACAACAGTTTGAGGCAAAAACAAAAAAAACAAGCACTGCTTAACTAGCTTCATGTAATGATTTTTGTGCTACTAGTCGATGCTCCATCCACTGTATATTTCATAAAAGGTCACCAGCACAGGATATATCGCTTAATGATATCACTGCATGTGCAAAAAGAAATGTTACTACATATAAAGGACGCAGGAGTCACATCATAATGTCACACACACACACACACACACGGTCTCTGCATGTACAGCAGCATGTCACGCAGTCTTTATAGGAAAATGCCCTCAGTCCAGCTAAGTTAGCTCAACTTAAAAGATCAGATTGTACACCATGATCCACGTAAAAAACAAAACAAAAAAACAATAAAGACACAGTCGATGCTGTTGCAGCTGCAACTCAAAGGGAACACGACAGAAGTCAACATTTTCACACACGGTTTATGCGTTGCCTTTCTGGGTGTGGATCTGTCGTCAAATTGTGTCTGTGATAAGTGCTTCACCGGATGATCACATGAACGCTTTAGATCTCGAAAACGACAAAGTGGACAGGAAGGCAAACTGGAATACTGTGACTGAAGTCAAGGTTTGTTCACTGGCAGTCGATGGGTTACAGGTTTACAGACGGTGGAACGTGGATACAAAAGGAAGACGTAGTTGTTATTGGTCAAGGAACCTGTTTTTTTGTGTTTTTTTTCCAATGTGCTTCCCAGCAGGACCAGCTCCATCAGCACACAGACGATGATATTTTATCACAACAGGACAGCCTTTTCACTATTCACGTCTTTTTTCCTCTCAGTTTTCACTGTTATACAAAAAAGTCATACAAAAATACCCCGACATTACATTCAATGAAGGAAATTTGTCAATTTCTGAAAAAAGTGCTCTTGTATAACTGATAATGTATGTCGCTTTCCTTCTCGCTCTCTCTGTTGCTAGATCCCTCTTCAGGTAGTTTGTTTTTAGACAAAGACCACAAGGGAGATTTCACAGTATTGGGGGTTAACAGTTGGTGGCCAAACCGGGTGAACTTTTCCCTCAAAGAAAAGTGCATGTTAAGGTGGGTCAGAGCGTTCGGGGCGTGCAAGAGTTTAGATGCTTCCAGGGAACAGCAGCTGCCCAGAGGGAGGGTTGGTTGGTTGGTTGGTTGGTTGGAGGTTGGGGGGAGGGAGGAGGGTTGAAAGTTGCTGTGATGCTGCCCTTGAAGGAGAACAGAGGAGACGAGAGGGAGGACAATACGTCACAACAGCCGAAGGGTGGCGGAGAGAGGGGCAGAGTTAATGGCAATATTGGCTCAGGGTAATCTAATCTAACGTTGGCAGGAATCCAAGCTGATACCAGCATCTAAGACATTGTTTCGTCTTGTTTTTCAACACGTTGCGGCCGGCGTTGGGGTCCTACTGTTGGAGGGAGACGTGGTAGGCGCTGGAGGGTTGTTTGGGGTATATAATCCAGCAGCAAGGGCGTCTCTCATGCCTCCATATACTGGGGTGGGGGCTCCTTGGGCGGGATGGCGATGGCTTCCTCGTATGGTGGCAGCGGAACCTGAAATGGAAGCAAAAGTCGTCTCAGTACGGATCGTAGCCAGAATACGTCCTCTGTTCTGGTAAACTGTGTGGATTTCTGAAGCACTAAATGCTCCTCAATCAGTACTGGTTTTGGCCTGAACTGGTGATACATACAGAACTATAAAACTAACTAACATTTGAAGCTACTTGTTGTCTTTTTATGACCTAATTAGTTCCATAATTCCTGTAGTCTATAATCCATAAAAAAAAATACATGAAATTCCCAACAGAGATATGAGATAATCTACTGTACAAGCCAAGGTATACCTAAAATAATTGCTTCTACCATTTCTTATACGACCATACAAACCAATGATATAAAAGCAAAGGTTCAAACTACAAAATGTTAACTATGAAGACAAACATGAATTGAAAGACTAATTTAATATGTTTAATATTTAAAAAAAGTGAAGGACTGATTAATTACTACATGAATCACTGCATATTGCATATTCTGTTGAACAAATCAATCTATTTTGAGCATTTAGGAGCTGGTTCAATTCATTAAGTAGGCTAACAGTTCAACGTCGGGGCGGCTCATGTGGTAGAGGGAGTCGGTCAATGATCGGAAGGTCGGCGGTTCGATTCCGCCCTGTAACCTCTGTCATGGTTGTTGTGTCCTTGGGCAAGACACTTCACCCGCCTGGTGTGAATGCGTATGAATGGATTGTTTGAGGTGGTGGTAGGAGGGGCAGAATGGCAGCCACGCTTCTGTCAGTCTGCCCTGGGGCAGCTATGGCCACAACCATAACTACCACTGGAATGAATGTGTGTGAATGAATGAATAATTGACAGTGTAAAGCGACTTTGAGTGTCTAGAAAAGCGCTGTATAAATCTCATCAGTTATTATGATTAACTTCGTCTGTTTTACACTCAGGTTACATGATAACACCTGAGTCAGTCCCGTTACAGAGGAAGCCTCTGAGACGCAACTGAAAGCTCTTAAAACCAATTAGTGAAAAGCTCTTCTTAACACTATTTTGCTACACATAGTATTTTCAAAAACCAATAATGAATTTACGTGTACACATAATTAGTAGCTTTGTGTTTCAACTTTAATGCTCCGAGTAAAACTACATAACTTCTGACAGAAAAACACTTTTCATAGAAATGAAAGCCAAATTAAAAAATCTATAAACTGCAGCATTAATCAGTTAAATACACTCAACAGTTTTTCTCATACATGCACTTGGAATGCCGAGCAACTGACTTAGAACGTTTTCTGACTTCACTGACTTCTCCACTTATGCCGCTGTTACACAAGGTTCGGTTGGCATTATTATTCTGTAACAGTCTCGGAGGCTCCTGTTAAGCAACGACTACACAGTCTTACCATAAGCCGTGCCCGAAATAATTGCCATATTCAGTCGTTCTTCTACTCCTTATATAATAAAACACGCTGCAGTTCACTGAATAGACAATCATGGGTTTGCATCACCACTGCTGTGAGCTGCAACGTCACAAAACGGCTGTTTTCGCTTCGATAAAACACAAAGCGGCGGAAGAAGAAACTGCCACAAAGTTGTGTGTTGTGCAGAAATATCCCATGCAGAAAACACCGTGCACTGTAATTTATAGTAAACACAGCTCGCTGTGCTGTCATGTTTAATGCCCTTCATCCCATCCCTATTTAAGGTACGACTGGCTGCAAGGATAACGCTCTCACACGTCCCTCCGCTTTACAGGCCAGAGCCATAAGAGGTCTCTCTCTATAAATGGTGTTATAAAACCAGCTCCACTGCTAATTCAGAGCGAGAGAGAGGAAGCGAGGGAGAGAGGGAGAGAATATGCTCGGAGGGGATGGAATTGTGAAACAGCCAGGGAGGCCCGGCGAACACATCACGGGGAGGATTTGAAATGAAGCAGACAAGCAGGCAATTATGTAACATGTCCAGAAGAAGAGAGGAGGACGGACAGGGATATATAAAGGGAGGTGGAGGGAGAGAGAGAGAGAGAGAGGGAGAGATGACCCTTGTGCATTTTAATGGCATTTATATAAAAGCACGGCAGATAAGCAGCTGGGTACTTGATGTTCGAGGCAATAAAAAGCCATTTAGACACACTGTCGGCTTTCCAATAGTAAAAATAGATGGAGCGCTCTATTCAACTGTGTGCGCAGAAAGGGAACGCATGGATAAAACCATCTATCCAGTGCGATGTGAGAGCAGTTTGACCCGTTTATGTTCCAGATATTTGTTGCATTTAGGTAAGAGTTGTTCCCTCATACCTCTCTCATTAAAATTCACACGGCTTGTGCTCCGGCTTCACTTTGACCCAGTTGCTTTGGCTGTTTACTCCATTTGTTTGGTTCTAAAATTTCAGGGTTTTTAGTCTTTTTTGTTTCCTAATTACTTTTAATTGATACTTAATTTTGTAGTTGTCCAAGTTTTGACACATCCTTTGTGACAAGTCAATTACAAAGGTGTCAAGTTCGCATAAGCTACTATTAATGATGCCTGTAATATAACTATATCTTTGGATCGTTTGTATTTTCAGAGACGTGCTTACAGAAGCCAATTCAAGCTCATTAACCAAACTCCAAAGGCAATAAAAAGATAATCAGATGAGTGAGAAGACGCTAAACAAAACTGAAAAGAAATGTACATCTTCATAGCTTGCTGCACACATTAATTCATTATGTGGTCCCCGTTTTCACCATGCAACGTTTAATCATTAAAAAGCTAGTATAAAGTTTTATATTTCGTTTTGAACTCTGTGTTGTTTACCGATGCATTCAGTTATATTTCAGACTCATTTAACACCTTTTACTTTTTGCTTTTTACCTATTTTTGGACTTTATATTAACCTGCTAAACCACACAAAATCACAAAGTTTTGCTCTCTATTGTTTACATGTGATAATTCATATATTTCTAAATCAAATGTTTTGTGTTTCATGACAAAGTTGTTTCTCTCAAAATTTGTTTAAGGAAAAAAAAAATACAGCTTGTTTCCTCCATCATATCTACAGTGGACAAAACGGCTGGCACATGTCCAGTGTGTGCTGAGAGGCCATATGATACACACTGTGACATCAGGCGCTGCTGGATTAGCTCCTGGGCGCACAGCCTGTTTCATAAGGTGAAAAACGTCAGCGCTGCGAGGCAGGGCCGTGACAGCACCAAGGACAAAGTGACAGACAGATGAAGTGCCGCTTATTGCGACGACAGCGGGTGTGAGACAGATTAATGTCTTATGTATCAGCATGGAGGATTACAAACAGACAGACAAATGGAAACAGTGACTATGCTAAAGCCTCTCAGAAAACACCCGAAGACAACTCTAAGGGGGCCAAGTGGGATGGACAACATGCGGCTTTGCTCAGCCAGCCAACTACGACTCAGGATAACCTACAGCACTTCACTGACAACTGAGCGCCACTGCGCTGGAAGAGTTAAACCACTCGACAGCAGATTGTGGACCCTTTATTTATTGCATACACTACTCTACTAGCATCTACAATATAAACTATTTAGATAAGCATTAAGGAGTGCTATTAAGTATGATTCAGTCACTAATCACTGTATAGTTTACAATATAAAATGCTGTATAAAGTGATATGTGTAGGATTTTAACACAATTAATGCAGTTTTTGCAGAATATAACTTGGACTATGTTGTTGTTTCTGATTTGTGGTTAAAAAACTACACATAGCAACTTCACCTATTGTATAAACAGGAAATCTGACACGTCTAAACTGTCTAACCTCTGAAGTTAATGAGATTTTAATATCAGAACCTCATTAACCTGAACCTCTTGAAAATGTAAAAGTGATGCAAATAACGTGATTACTCCAGTTTCATAAGATTTTTTTTTTATATTGAAACTTGTCATTATTATAAGATAAGACAGACAATACATTTTATGAGACTGGATGTTTTTCTTTTCGGTTTTTTGAAACAGTAAACAAAATATAATCAAACTGCCAATGAAATAATAGGATTATTTTATATATGAATGCAGAAAAAATTCCAATTTATGAAACTTTTTTTCCTTTTTTTTGAGAAAAGATATCTCACAGTGAACAGAACACTTTGGTTTGAAGTTAAGGTCAATGAGGTTCTTGAATACTTCCTTTTCCAAGTTGAAGATCTATTTCTATCGTCTATTAATTATCTATTGTTTCCTAAAATCCTTACCTTGCACATTTAGAGGTATCAACTCATTGAGCTGCAATACACGCAAAAGTAAATATCATCTAAATTTTAGTACTGCTAAAAAAAAAAAAACTCAATTTTTGAGAGTAGCATTTGATACACTATTTATAATAATGTGCCGAGCGTAGAGATGAAAGTGACTTTTCAAAGCCTTTATCTGAATTATGTCAGCTAATATAATGAACTGAGTGCTCCTAAGCTGAAAGAGTACAAATCGATGCGGTGCAAATGTAATTATGTTATGATCTAACAGCGGAGGGACAGCCGGCGTGTCCTCGAGGTGATGCGCTGGAGGGTGGACGTGAGGACTCACCGTGGTGTCGTTTGTGGTGACATAAACCAGGACCTCCGTGGTGCCCCTGCCGCTCACATATCTGTAGCAGTTCCACACGCAGCCAATCAGGTAGGCCTGTCCCCAGGAGGTGAAAACAAAGAACACGCGATGACCTTTAGCGACACTTTTCATTATTACAGTAGCTGCTTGCTGTGATCGCATCCATTCGTCAAGGTTAGAGAGGGTGACAGCAGAGATGCATCATATCACCGCTCGACGAGGCTGTGATACACCCGCTATTTTTGTGAGCAATTCAATTAAGTCAGTTCTACGTGTGAACATTTCTCCAACAATGTGGCTTTTCTGCTTCTTCCGCCGCCATTTTACCAACTTATCAGGCATCGCTTGCCTCAGTGAGCCTATGCCTGCACTGGGGTTTAGGTTTGTCTGACTTGGCAAAAGAAAAGGAGGCTCATTGTGTGAGTGTGTGTGAGTAGCCTGCTGAGTTGGTACCTCTGCCAGCGCTAAGAGCAACCAACCAGGAAGCCAAGCAAGAGCACCAGCCAATCACTTTACCATCTGCTGAGTTGACCTGCTCGCTGTGCAACACAAGTGTGAGGGCAGCTTAACCTGCACACATCATTCTGCACACGTTTGAAATGCTGTCAATACAGTTGGCTTTACTCCTTAGCCATTTTAACTTGCTATGCTGATCCAATTCTCTTCTTCTGTGCACTATTTAATCATTTTCTGACTGAAAAAGAGTCTGCATGTGCACTCTTTTTTTCACCAGCTTATACTCTCAATATAACCTCGAAAAAGGTGCAAATGTGACTTTTGTTTGCTCTGTATTTGATTTTAAAAAACTAGTTTGTGAAGAAAATATGTATTGAGTAGTTATGTGCTGGGCTGGCTTTACGCATCACTACAAATCTGAATTTGATCATTCTGCCCTTTTACTTTCCACATCTCTCTCCCTCTCCCTTTCTTTAGTCACTGAACCATTTATCCATTTATATTTCCGTCGCTGCTGCATCTTCAACTCCGTCTCTTCTACCCTCTCTTCTTTCTCCGTCTTCCTGTCTGTGTCATTTACGCCAAGTGCAGTCAAGTGGAGGATGTTGGCTTTGGCAGGAACTTTAGCAGGTGTTCACTCTGCCCTGAGAGCTGAATGTGTCCTTGAGGTTTTACATCTGGCCCTTCTCCAGGGAGCTCAGCTATCATCAGTATAGACAACACTAGTCAACATGTACTGTATGTGCAGCATCAATAAATATAGGGTCGCATTGATTGTTCCTGCCAAATGTCACAAATGTATTTGCGATCTTTAACGCAGGCAGTCCAGCTTTTCCACATACAAAAAGCTCACTGTGTCAGACAGAACATTTATAACTCTTCTGACTGCGAGTCCAGCAGTGTGTCTTCCAGTGGCTGCTTCCTGTCATAAAACCCCGGCTCTGGCTTTGGATATCTGCCGAGAACATTTCTAATCTCAGCTTAGAGGAGAAACAACTTGATTTGATTGTACAGATGACTGCAACTTCATGCCCTATCTTGTCCAAGAGCCCCGGAGCAGAGCTGCGCCTGGAGAATCATCCATGCATTAAGGGAGAATTAGTTTGACGGGAGTTGGTTTCCTGTTGTCCCTGACCTGCTGCTCTCTGACTGTGTGATAATCTCATGAACAACATTGGTAATGGGAAATGTTCACACTGGTAGATTCATTATACATGCCATATGGTTCATACTGCTCTGAGATGTGCACAGCGGGAGGCTTAATTGCCTTAATCACATTGCAATATGATGAGCAACTCTACAAAAAAAAAAAAAAGGCTGTTTTCCACGATGAGCAAATGTTCAGTGGGTATGTAATCTGTAGCAATGTGTTGCATGTATGGAATATATTTGATTTTACAAGTATTTTTCATGCATCTGCACAGTTTTATTTGTCAGTCAGATGAATGTTCAGCAACCAAAAAGAATACTAAAAAGCTAGCAAGGCCAAAGCTCGGCCAACTGTGAGACTCAGCACATGTAGAGAGATTCTGATTACCTTGAAGGAGAGGATGCAGCCAATGAAGAGGAGGACTGCAAACACTAGGCACATGTTGTTGGTGGACATGATGTCCTCTTTGTAAGGGAATGTCCCCGGCTGGAAGGGAGGCAGACAGGAAGATAAATAAATGTCAAATGGGAAACAAAAATCAATGAGAAATGTGAGACAGAAAGAACTAAAATGGCCTGTTTCAAATCAGCCTCTGACAGAATTTGACCTTTCAGTCCTCTGCAACCCAGGAGTCTAAACTAGACACCTAATCTACATAACTAAGACCTGTGCTCATGTGTAGGTGGCCCGCTTTCCCTGAATGCCTCTTCTTTAACAGTGTTACTCAACAAATGCTTTGGTGAATCACTAAACCCAGAATCTGTCATGTTAAGCAGTTACACAAACTTAGTTTAAAAGCACTGAGCTATTCCTTGACTTTTAAAGATTTAGTAACAACATTAAATCACTTAAGTAGGTGTTTTAGTTGGAATGAAATAGTCCTCACCAGCTGCTGGAGGTAGTCCTGGACCGTGTTGGGATAAACCACCACACTAATGGCTACCAGCGTGTTAAGGGCAAAGTCGAAGATTTGGTAGCAGAAGAATGGAATGATCCAAGCAGCATGTTGCTATATGGGAGAGATTCAGATTAGATGAAGGAACTCAGTTTCTTAAGTCCACATGTGTGTTTGAGTGTAATCTGTTGTGTCAGTTTACCTTGTAAGCACCATATGTTGCCATGCCACATATAAGAATCATGAGTAGGGATATTGCAGTGGCTATGCAGATATCTGCAGAAAGAAAACACAAACACATAATAATGTGAGAACAGATAATCTGGTTTACCGGTGACGAACGGAAGCAAATGCGAACTTTCCCAGAAACGGTAAAATCCACTGATGTAATCTCAGTGTCTTTCAGTGATTGGTGCAAGTCTGACTTTATTTATAATAGCGCATTCTCATAAACAGAGCTTATTAAGATGCTGTATCGGCAAAAGGTAAAAAAAAAGAAAAAGAAAAGAAAAGTCGTAAAAGCATAAAGTGATTAATTATCCAACTGAAGACATCAAAGCAAATTGTGTTTTTTCCTGACAGTCAGGTTTGGGTGATATCACTCTATTAAGGTATTCAGAAATCCTAACACTATGGTCTTCAGCATTATCAAAAACATTTACTCCTTTGTGTATTAGAGGTACTATATTAAGATTTTTTTCTTTCCGGAGCTTGGATTTGAAAATGTTGGGGTCGACTTATATTTGCGGTCTAAACATACAGTTTTCCAATGGACCACTGTAGTTGTGGTTAGTCCTCTACATAGAGAGCTGCATTATGGGTTATTTTTAGCCTTAATGTTGCTAAGCTAGCCAGTGTTTTCATTTCCGTTTATAGTGAGTCTTTCTGAGTCAGTCAGTCATTTGTTGCGTTTTACCTGCAGGGAGTCTTTTAAGACTTGCGTAAAGTGTTTTGCTACCGTGCAGGAAACGTCTTTCCTCTTTAATGTCAGTCATGTGTGAAAATGACTTCTCCTTTTGTAATTCATATTATTTTCTTTTACAGATACTCTCACTTATGGTACATGGTGGTATAATGTTGGGAATGTATTGAGCCTACTAACATTACGTAGGAACTGATTATCGTTTAATACAGCTGAATTCCTGCTCATCTTCCGGTTAACTCAGTTGAAATAACAAGGACATTTATTACAAGGCGTAAATGCAATTACCCCTGGATCCGATAACAGCATCTAGGTATCCGTATACAGATCACATGTTAATGCCCAGCCCTAATGGGGAAATGGATTCTTACAAAACAACGCACCTTGGGTAACCTCGCTATTTTTAGCACTCAGTCTTCCTCGGATAAAACATGATGAGCATGTAGGTAATTGTTATGCAAGAGCTGCTAAATCGGACTAAATGCAACACCCCTCTCATATTCACATTATAGCTGCGAGAACTCACTGATGAGACACTTGTCACTGTCAGTATAGCTCTCGAAATAGTAAATAATATCATCCACTGACATCAAACTAACACAGGGGATCTGCAGGTACGAAAAACAACAACGAAACAACCACGGATCAGTAAGTACAAAAGGTGTCAGCACCAAAAAACCATAATTAATTAACTATAATTTCCATGACTTCACAAAACACAAACTAATAAAAATGGAATGCAACTACTGTGTATCATGTTGTCATCCATATGATACTGTGTGAAGACCGAGGAAATGATGATACCCTTCAAGGCATCTTAATTCCTTGCTAGACAGACACACAAGTCCATGCATACTATATATAAACAACACATACAAATACACTACTACCCCCCATCACATCATCAGCAAACATGACATTTTTATGCATATGATCAGTGACATTGGTGCTACTGACAAGCGCCTATTGCAAAACCATGACACCAGCTCATCCCCATCCTTTTTCCCGGCGTTTCACAATCTTTGACCGATGGCGCACAAGCATAAAACGCTACGAGAGGGGGGAGGGAGTCAGTCAACATGGCCGTTTTAATCCGAGGGAGAATTAGAGCAGTCATTTTTAATCAGAGTAGCCAGTGACAGTGTCTGTGGCCTTCCAGAAGCGACTGTGATGATGATAGCTGCTGGAGGGGAGGCGCTGAAAATACACATGCACTCTGATTTGTTCTCTACGGTGCCTGGCTTACTCAGCTGTGTCGGTGCTGAGAGCAGCATTCTCAGAAAAGAAGTGGTGGGCAGAAAGTATAGGTGATTTTACAGCCGCGGACACACGTGGAGCTAAAGGGACATGACATTGATTTTAATGAGCACACTCTCGGACAAAACCTTGAGTTCCATTCAAGTAATGTTGTTACTGAGCTATAAAACCGAACGTTTCCTGGGAGTTGGGCTGCTCATAGTCATTCTCTACCGAAGTTAACAGCACACAGATACTTCAACTTATTCGTCTGCTCAAGCTAAACGAATTAAATGTGTAATTAAATATGTGTAAAACTGTAATACTGATGCAGAGGACATGAGGTTAAAACATTACAGCATATGCTTCTGGCACTATTGTGTAGCTTTTCTTTTCAATCTGTCAGCTGAATCGGTTACGTAAAGAGATGAATGGAGTAAAGAAAAATCCAATGTCACACTTTTTTTGAAGCATCACATAATGTAGATATTCCTGCTTTTATGTGACACTCAGGGTCTCTGGTTTTATGCACGAGTACATTAATAAAATATTATAATATTCTTCTTTGTGGATTGTTGAGATTGGGCTATTAGTGTTAAAAAAAAGAAATATGAATAAAAAACACAAACCTCATAACAGAGCAAACTCTCACAGACAATCTGATAAATCTTAAATGAATGGGTTGCAGCTATTTCATTATTTTCATTATTGATTAATCTGCTGATTATTTAGCCATCAGCTGTGTTGTCTGTAAAATCTCCAAATATAATGAAAAATGCCGACGTCGTCACATGCCCAAAGACAATCAGTTCCCGACAGTACAAAACAGAACAAACAACACATTCTCACACAGAAAGAACTGGAACATAAAAAGATTTGACTCGCGTCCTTGAGGTAATTTAATACAAACTATCAGACGTGTATCAGTGGGAGGGAGGATTAGCAGCACTCACTTGCATCGTCCATGACATCTATGTCGGTTCCCAGCTCGGAGCTGGTAAGGTGGTAGCGGTACTGAATTGGGTCATTGAGAGCCGACAACAAGATGAGTAGGACCACTGCATTGATGAGCTGCGGGGAGCAGAAAATCAATATTTATTTCAAAGTGCACAGCTTGCACGAATCTTCAGACAGTGTGACAACTCTGACGATTAGAACAGCAGCTTTAAGTGAAGATGCAATATACGCTATTTAGATCTACTTACTGTGCAATATAGACAATCTGTACAATATCAATACTCTCAATATTTCCTATTCAATGCCATTGATATGTGCTATAATGTTATTTTTAGAGCTATCTTTGCTGCTGTAACACTGCAAATGTCCCCACTGTGGGATTAATAAATGGGCTATCTTATCAGGCTTTTGCTTGGAGCAGCATTAAAGTCATACAAATGCAAAAACAACTCCATATGAAGTAAAGCATTGTTAGTTATTCTTTAAGATATGACACCGTGTGGATGGATGTAGCTGACAAATGTGAAATAAGGCATCATGATTTGGAACTTATATACAAGTCTATAGAGTACTTTTCACATGAAGAGTTTACAAAAGCGTGATAATACTGTCCTCAAGTTCATTCAGTCAGCACCTAAGATGCAGAAAATATATTTTTGCTTCATTTTCTGTTCATTCTCATTGACTAAACGTCTCCGCTTTAGTGTAATGTGTAATTTAATCAAAGTGCCAGTGATTAACTACTGACCAGGATCAATACAGCACTTGTTCCAAGCAGCATGATGAAGACAAACGACCTCCAGACTCTTATGTCACCTGTTTTCCGGTTTGTATGAAAACATCTTATGCAGGTATTTGTTGCTTTTTCTGGCCTGGACTCTACTTAATGATCAGTAGTAGGAGCAAAAAAAGCGAGAGGGACTTATTAAAGGTCAGGGATTTTCTAGGCTTACCGAACTATGTTTAAAACTTTAGGTTATCCCGCGTGTGTATAAACAGAAGCAAACTATATTTAACCCACCGCAGATGTAGGACGAAGCGAGCAGTCGGTGGTGTTATCAAAAAAAAAAGTGCAACCTGAACGTTAGCCGAGGAGGAGGAGGAGGAGGACCACCGCACGGCGAAAATGGGTGAAAAAATTAGTGTTAAACGGTTGTATTTGATTAAAACGTGTTTATATGGACAAAAGAATAAGCCTCTAATTTAAAAATGGGGGTTAATTCGCTAGCAAAGGTGGTTTAAACGTGTTAAATCGAGGGCATCCCGAAAAATAGCAAATCAAGTGAAAAACAAATGAAAAGCAGCAGCAGCAGTTAGCTAGCTAACTCAGCGCTCATTAGCGGGATATTTATCACACATGAAGCCATTTTTGTACACATTTATGCTTAATATTAGTTTTTTAAAAAACAATAATTAAAAAAAAAGACTTACCATATACCATATTCCCAGAATAATGGTGCCCGTCCGTACATGGCAGCAAAGGCAGCAGCTCGTCGAGTACCACCGGTCCCACGGCGAAATCATCTTTCTTGTTTGTTTGTTTGTTTTGTTGTTTTGTTTACCACACCAGCAATGTCAGGCTGATTTCATGAATGCTGCCGAAATAAATGGATGATTCGCGGCTACGACGTCCGAGAAAAAAGATGGTTGTAGTTCGGCGTCCTCGGTGCTCAGGAGCGCCACATCCAGCGTCTGTTCCTCAGCGACGTTCTCCTGCAAGTGGAGTCCTGAAAACAGAGCCGCTAATCTGGCTCATCCGGAGTCATGTGACCGCAGGAGGCTCCTGGCCGGGATCAGAGGGCTGGATGAGGGATGGGAAAGGCTCCATAATCACACTGAATATATTCCTCCTCAGCTCTCTCTTTATGCTTTTTAAAGAGCTAGAATTTTACTTTAATGCGTTTCAAGTCTTCCCATAATGACAGTTTCTTATTAGGCCTACATTATTTAACAATAAACATATGGATTTCTTATGTGTGTTGATTTGCTCTGTATTCTTTTAGGAGCTGTGGTTATTACACTCACTCAAGTAAATTCAGTGTTATTTCTAAGATAAGATGAAGTTTACTGATCCCTCACACATCACAGCAACTACATACAAGTGAAGCCCAGTAAGAAACAAGGCAAGAAGTACAATAAAGATAAAAAACTAAGATATAATAAAGACAGTGTACATCTTTCACATGTGCAGATATGGCATGATGGATGATGGAAGATGCACACGGTATATAGAGCTGTTCCTGCATTTATAACGAGTGTTTCATTACTGTTATTGAACTAGAAAGGTTATACAAAAAGAAAACAGTTCTACATTGTGTTGAAGAGAACTTAAAGAAAGTATGTCGTCTCAATGCATTTTACATAGTAAGATGAAGACATTATAAATTTCATATAGAGAAACCCAACAAATCCAAAGTTTCCTTTCGATTCCCTGTGTGCAAGCATTTGGTAACAGTGGAAAGGATAATAACAACAATAATATGTTCTTTATTTATGGAGCACTTTTCTGAATCCAGATAACAAAGTGCTGCACAAGGCAGCAAACAAGAACACACAAGTCATGAAATCATCAGACAAAAGCACAACATGGTGTACAAAACCAACATAAGGCTGAAGAGGGAGGAACATTATTGAATTAAAATAAGGAAAGACTGTTTGATAAGGTATGTTTGAAGAAGAGACTTAAAAGAGTTTACTGATTCAGTCAGCCTGATTTCCTCAAGCAGATCATTCCAGAGCCCTTTAGTTTTTAGCTGGGAACAGACAAAAAACCTCTGACTAAGGATGTTAATATGCGTACTTGTGTCTAAGGTAGTAAATGTCTGAAATATAACTGGAGAGAGGCCATGAAGGGCTTTAAAATGAAACAGTGAAATCTATCCAAAAGCATACTGGGAGCCAGTGTAAAGAGGTTAAACAGGAGTAATGTGTTTGTGTTTCTTGTTAAAAGCTTTAGTTCTGAATTATCTGTATAGTTTTCCAGGAAGAAGAAAAAAAAAGAACTCCTGCAGAACCAGGTTAAGCCATAGCCATCTGCCTCGACCGGTCCAGGTGAGGGTAAAGAGGGAGAGAACGGAATGGCAGACAAAAAACAATGCATAAGAAAATAATTAACACTTTGGAGGTCAGTGAAGTCAGTAACTGCAGATCAGAAACGTGAAGCTCCAGATCCAGAGATACCTGCAGAGAGGACAAAAAACAAACTACTGGGGAGCAAAGGCACAAATGAAGTGACATGCAGTGGTCACATAGAAATGTACAGAGAGAGAAAGAGGAGGGGAGAGGAGAGTTGCTCAGTGCATCATGGAAAATCCCCCAGCGGTCTCGGCCCATAGCAGCTTAACTAAGGGATGGTTCTTATATGTGTTGGACAAGTTCAATACAGCTAAAAGTGTAATGAAATAGAGCATACTGCTAAAATGCTGGATAACTTCATCTCTTGTCATCTCTAATAATTTAAATTCAAACGGTACTGACTCCATAAACTATGATGAGGGGTTCACAGCAGATTTTGTTCATTACACAGCAAAACTGGGTGGGAGCTACTCTCATCCATTTTCTCTTTCTGCTGCTGCTGACTCCCATTTCTAACCTGCCACATGAAGAAAACGTTGAAAGAAAATGCAGCCTTAAGCATCACCAGACACTTCTGGTTGTTTCCAGTGATTAAATCTCAGCAGATGTCAAAGAAATGTGTCACTTTAGACCTTAAATGCAGCACTTAACATGTTAAAAACATAGGCAGCAGGAAATTCTGAACATGTTTTAGCTGCTCATCTCTAATACAAGACCAGATTACAAACCAGGAGAGGAGGGAAACTTTCTGGAAGGTTCCCATGAACTCTGTTACATGAGTGGGCAACTGGCTTGTAACTCTGTTTGAGAGAATTAAAAAAAAAAAATACACAACTGAGGCACAATATGAACTGAGATGATAGGCTGAGGCAGGTGCTGCTACATAAGATTTTAAGGCCCCGTCTTCATGTTTTAGGAACCTCAATATTTAAAACTATTTTGTGCTTTCATCGTACCTATTTCTAAATTAATATGTTAGTGTGATTAACTTCACAGTAAATCTGGGGAACAATGGGTTAACAAAGACCCACCAGTTCCTGTTTGCTTCAGATTCCCTCACAGCCTCTTTAAATAAGCTGCCAAATAAGGATAACCTGGCTTGATTTATTACTGACAGCAGATAATTCAACTCAAATTACAGCAGTGTTGTTACTTGTCTGAAGGAAATGAATGAAACAAATATACATCAATGAACTTCATCAATTCCTGAACGAGACACCAGACTTCATTTAATGTCAGTTTGCGTCTCTCTGACTGCGCGAACATCCCGGACCAAGCGTGACAGATGGGCCAGTGACCGCAGCTCTAAGCCCTGGTGGGCGGACCGCATCACCGTCACATTAGGGGATTTTCCTCTCCTGCCATGACTTAATACAGACCAGACTGCCACCTCTTAAAATGCTGGAACGCAGCACGAAGACAAAATCTCAAACTCGTGGTCCATCATCCAGTCTTAAAGATTTGTGACAGTCACATTGACTGTCGGAGGTTTTATGTACAGACTCTGACGTAATGACCGGAAATACAAAGCAGCCTGTTTTCTAAAACGTAATGGGTTAAATAAATAGATGTATTTATGTCTTACTTGTGTTAGCATGCGAACATATAAAGCCCGTGGGTTTCAGACTTGGGCACTTTAGATAAAACAGCATTAGTTCATTTTCCTAGCAGGGCTTTGAGCAAACACAGTACCATCCATCACAGAGTGACCTTCACCATTAATATATCTGCTTTTCATACACCCAAACAAGAAAAAAATAAGCACAACAGTCCCCCCGGCAGGCAGGGAAGAATAAAAAAAAAAAAAAAATCCCAGTGAAATGAAGGTGAATGGACAGTGAGCCAGAGATTGTGGGAGATTAAAAGCTGGTAAATCCTAAATGAACTGAGAGATAAGGGATGGAGAGAGGGATGAGGCGAAGGAGGTCAGGCTGTGTAAGCGTGCCACGCGACTGCCTCGCCACATTGACTGAGGCAGCGGTTCGGCCTCAGGAGGGTCACTGCAAACTGGGCCTGCCTCAGGCCTGCTATACTGACACAGATGCGCACTATAGCACGCAGCGAAACCGTGCTGTATTTATCACAGATTTGGGATTAGATGGACAACGAACATGAAAACGTGCACGGAGGTAAAGCACCAGTGAAGAGTGGTGCTACAAGAATAAGCCTTAAATTCATATTTAAAGGTTATTGTAGCAGAGATATAATTAAAATGAGTGTAATTATTAATAAACACCTAATCTTGCCCACAGAATCCCCAAACACCTTGTAAAATCCCCTTTCTCTATATCAGTGATTCTCAAACTGGGGGTCGGGACCCCCATGGGGGTCCCAAGATCATTTCAGGGGGTCGCCACATCATTGTAAAAAAACAAAAAACAAAAATAAACATAAACTAAAGCCTACATTTATGAAACAAATTTGTATTAGGGCTGTCAAAATTAAAAGTGTATACTTGTTTCAGTTCCTTTTTCGGACTTGTTAATATTATGATTTGATTATATGATATTATTCTTTTTTGCTCTTTTTAAAATTATTTTCTTTTGTTTTTTTCCTTTCATTTGTTCGAAATAAATTCAATTCAGTCATTTATTCAAAAGAAAATTAACGTGTTAATGTAAAGAGATTAATCTGTGGAATAACACATTCGTTTTTAATGCATTAATACATGAACAACAAAGTTATTACTCGTGATATATTAAAAATTCAAACTGGGGGGTCACAAACACAAACTTTTGTTATCTTGGGGGTCAAGGCTCAAAAAGTTTGAGAACCACTGCTCTGTATTATGTGGATGTCACTCGGGTTATTTTTTTAACCGTAGGGTGGATAAAATATTACAGTGACAATGTGATATCAAGCATTTGTCTTTTAATTTTCATCTTTACCAAACAAACATAGAAATATCATTTGTATCTCCTCGATAAACAAAATCATTCACAAAAACCATTTCCTAGAGACAAGTATATAAATACATTGATTGAACAATTTTACTCATCAGTAAAAACTGAACGAAAGGGCACCTGAAGCCACGGTGACACATCATTTTGTCCGCTGTGATCTACCAGGTCTACCAACAACTACCACCACCACCAGTTGATCGACACCTTGATGCACTAAGGCTCTTTGCCCACAGGAACCAAAACAAAAACAGAAGAACATGATAAAGTCCTCTAAACTGGATGCCCACAGAAAAAGCTGCAATTTGTCTCTTTACAGAAAGCTATTACAGTATATATACTGAGTGGTACTCTAGGACCAAGTACTAACAGTTAAAGCAAAAGATTGATCATTTCATTTTCATGTACACGAGTACTATTATCAAAGTCATGCAAAAATGAAAGTAATTCTGACATCAAAACTTGCAATTGGATGGAAGCTATAAAAAAGGACTCCAATGCACTTTCTATACAACTACAGGTTAAGGCAATGGAATTAAATTCCTTTTGTATATGTGTAATTGTTCATGTGTGTGTGTGTGTGTGTGTGTGTAAATATCTTGTTTAAAACCAGCTTGGATGTGGAATTAAAGCTGCTCTATGTACGTTTTCATTCTCAGTTTAAGTCAAAAACATTTCACCTCCCCGTCATAAATCTCGGAAGTCAAGTACAAACTCAAAAAAAACCAAAAAAACTTACACATTTCACATTCCGCAAGAGTTAGTAAAAACAATTCATCGACATCAAAAGGAACTCAGTACAGCCTTTTGCACAGTGCAGTTACAGAACTGGAAAAAGCCCTTACAATCTGTACATATGGCATGGCTTTTTCTAGCACAAAACAGGAAGAAATGGTTTTTAATTTAAAAGAAATCACAAATGGAGTGCAGAAAAATCAACATAAAATCTAGTCAGATAAAGATTCTCGTGGTGATAATGATGATAAAAGCAGAGGGAGACACTTCAACAGCGTTACTGCTTCTCAACCCCTTAAACTTCGGATTACAGTGCCTCCTGGTGGTTCATATCAGTTACTGTGGTCTCAGGGGGAACATCAACTAATCCTCGGTGTAAATCCAAAATCAGTTTATGTCAAAATCCCTGCTGTCTCCCTTAAAAAGAAATTACAACCTATGAGCTTTCCATTTTTTTTGCAAATGGTCAGCTGGTTCCAACAGAATCAGGCTAAATCCACAGCTTCCTGCGATCTCGCTCCCGAAAACACAAAGGCACAGACAGAAGTGTATTTAACCATATTTCAGCAAAGTGTTTGGAGGATACAATTGCACGGATGGACGATGAAAAGGTGGATTATGCTGCAGCAGGAATGACTGTGTGGAGAAGTTTCTGTGGTCTTTTGAACACCACAGTAACTGACATAGACCACGTTACAGCTGCCATTCACTTTAACCTACGTATCCTACAAGCAGCCAGCGTTTTGGTGTCATTGTTACATAAAAGCATCAGTTTTAGGGAATATGACATTAAAAGATAAACAAAGCTATCTTAACACAACACTCACATGCCATGTAGAGAGTTCGGGATAACTAATCATTCTTCCTGCTCATATCGGTTGTGTTGGAATGCCTTTATTTGATTATAGATACAGTGCCCTTGTGTGGTGAAAAAAAAGACATCAGGTGAAACTATTTGTTTAAGAACAGCCGAATCAAGTCTTGGTATTAACATGTAAATGTATCACAGAGTATCCCTCCAGCACAGCAGGGCAAGAAAATACTGTCTGGAGAAACACAAAGAGGGGTTTTTGTACAAAAAAGACCATTACTTTGGAAAATATCCATAAATTTCAGAGGTCATGTGAGTGTCATATTGAGATATTTTTGAATAAAACCCTTTGTACTCTGCTCCAGAACATCTCAGTAATCCATAAAGCGGCAGCAGCATTGCAAACAAAACAAAGTGCAACATTCTGGGGAACAATTACGTATGGTTCTTTTTAAACTTAAAATTTCACACAACAAAAAATAAAATTAAAACCCGTTTTGTAATTTTGGGTTAACAATTACATACAGTCTTGGAGGAGGAATATATAAAAACAGAAACACCTCTGATGCCATTAAACATGTACCTCCACTAAAAGTCCACCTGACCTGAAACTCCACTCTGGTTGCAGTGTAGCAAATAGTGCAAATTAGTTAAGTTTTCAGTCCATAGGACTACATTTCTTCGCTATATTTAGCCAAGCAGGTGATATCTACTGCTTGCTTTGTTTTCATTTCTGTAACTGATAAACTGTTAATGTATCTCGGAAAGACACTGTACCTGGTAATTATTGCATGTGACACTTTTAACAATCATTTGCATATGCTTTGTTTGGACCTGTGGTGTGACTTCATGTTTCTCTTCGGACTTTTTTCTTCTGGGAGGGTTTCGGAGGCTCCACAGTCTGCTCAGACTTCTCTGCAAATAGATAGAAAAGGAGAAAAAAAACTGAGGAGGCTGCATTTAGAACCACGTCCTTCAAAATCCTTTTGAACATACGGACATTAATTACAGCTTGTGCTTTAAGTACATTTTTAGGAAAGAAAAGGGATTAAATGCACAGCTATGAACAGTTTTTACTAAAGTCTCTCACAGATTTGAAGTCAGAACCTACTCTGAGACGAGGATATGCTGGTATTCTGCTTTTTGGAGGACTGCACAGGAAGCTCTTGGAGTTTGGGCGCCGCATTGACTATCGGCGCTGTGCTCACCTTCTGCAATCAAACGAAAGCAACGGCATTACGTTACAGGAGGTTAATACGTTTGATGTGACCACAACCAAACAGATAAAAATGTTTTGCAAGATGCTGATCTCAACGGCTCAGTGTTTCGTTTCTTGCCTGAGCCTCAGATGCAGCTTCCTCTTCGCTTTTCTTCTTCTTTTTCCTCTTCTTTTTAGATTTGGAGGCTCCTCCAGATGGATCCTCAGCGTCCTTCTCGTCCTCTGACACCTGCCGTAACAAAAACACATTCAAAGTATTTCAGATGAAAATTTACCTGCTGACAGATTATTAAATAAATAAAAAGTTGTTAAAGTCTACTGAGGTCTTGATTAGGGATGATTTAGAAATGTACACTATTAACAGCCATGCAAATGTAAAAAAATATTAAAACCTTGTTGGGTAGCGGTTGTTCCTTCTGCAGAGGAGCTGGTGTCACCAGAACAGGAGGCTCCTCATAGTTTCCCCAGTGCTCTGCTGGGGCATTCCAGTCAGAGCTGGGATCTGCTGCTGCCATGCCGTCTAAAAATAAATAAAAAATCACATTAAACACATGGAAGTCAGATATAAGAAAACCCTAAATGATGCTTTGTCTTTAAACAAGGAGCTGTTGTTGAGGAGGGGGTGACGTGTGGCTACTTACTGAATCCTGACCACTGATCATCCACATGGCTCGCCCACTGCAGCTCAATTGAATTTGATATGCGCTCTACAAGAGACAGAAGGTGGTTAAAAATGTGAGGGAGTTAAAAACAGTAATCCAGCCGTGACTATAACAACACTAGAGGCTGTTGAAGTGGAGCAAAACAGCATTAGACCTTCTTTAGAGAACACATCCAGGGAGCAGAGTGTGGTGGGTGAAAGTGTTGGCAGTTAACCTCAGTACCAACCTGTGGTGTTTAGTCCCAGCATGGAGAAGGACACGGGGTTGAGGTCAGGCTTTATCCGGCCATCAATTCCAGTCCATGCTGCTGGTGACGGAGCACAGAAAGTGAGATTATGTTGGTGGAATGCTGTTCTGGCAAACAAACAGCACAGCTAAGATTTGGCATGAACAGTCTAGATTTCTTTTCAAAAAATTGAAGCAAGAACTACAATGTTTGTAGCATTTGTCAAGGTTTCCCCACTGATGTCTACACACCCAGACATCAAATCCAGCTAAATCATGACTACATTGAACACCTCACTTTGGTTTTATCAAAGATTGGCCTAAATCTTTATTTGACTTTGGGCAATTTCAGTGCCGTCATGTCACGTGCATTGCCTTTTGCTTGGTTTACAGTAAATTGTTGGATATCTACACAAAGGACAAGGGTTTTTGCTGAAATAAAATAACCCAGCAGAATATTTACTAAGTCTATATATTTAGGAGAATCTCTGTTGAGGCAGCAGTTAATTTAAATTTAGACTTTCAATTATTTAGTTGGGCTGCAAAGTGGAGCAGTGGTTAGCACTGTTGCCTCACAGCAAGAAGGTCGGGGCAGGAGTGAGCGGGCGTCTCCGCCATCAGCCACAAGCGGTCACCGCACTGTATCCGGTGGCGGCTGCTGCTGCGGTGGATTATTCAGAGATCAAAATTGATATCCCGATTCCCGAACAGCGAACAACTAGTCAGCTATTCAGCTATTTGGGGTCCAGCCCTACCCCTGCTCCTACCCCTCTAAGTCAGCTGGGATAGACTCGACTCCACCCCCCCCGCAACCCTAGTGAGGATTAAGCGGTGTAAAGATAATGGATGGATGGATAATTTTACTAGTTCACCAAATGTTAGTTCTACCAGTACACTGATAGAACTTCTAATCAACTTTCATTTTTTCTTGCAATATCACATTGGCCCAGCAGGTGGCTCAGTTGCACAGGACCTTGTAAATGAAACAGTAAAATTAAATTCAATATTAATCTTTGTGGGTTTTTTTTTCTTTTGTAAAATTTCAGTCACCAAATTGATTGCGTTCATTGTTACGGTGGCCTGTTTGGACACCAGAGCATGGTGAAAAAAATGGCTTTAAGGACACATTATCTCACATGATGAGAACATGGCTCACATTGTAGATCTAAATGTGATTATAGCTGGAAGGTTTTAGGGCATTAGCGTCACCAGTAGTGAATGTGACTACTTTTAGACACCTTCATATCTGAGAGTCAGCAGTTGTGTGAGTGCACTACACATGTGGCGTGTCCCCTAACCACTCAGCAATTGGGTCACCCCACCGTCAGCACTTTCATCTGAAAATCATTTTTCACTTCAAATTTAATGTGTTAAGAAGACATCAAGCTATTAAATCTCACTGCCCTCATGCTGACAGACTGCACCGTGCTCGACTACACTATCAGTATTTGTGGTGAACAAAGTTCTGCCCAGGTGTAGACGGTACCTTGTGACTCCTGCACCCACGGCTGGGGCTCAGGTTGGGTCCTGTAATGAGAAGCTGTGGGGATGGTGCTCCATTTGGCTCCTTCCATAGAACCCATCTGACCCGGGATCTTCATGGAGAGATCAGTCCAGCCTCCACCGTTGACTGAAGGCTCCTCTCTCCAGCTGGAGGACACTGAGAAGGCAGCAAACAGAAAAAAACATGTCAGTCAGCAGCAACCATTACTGAAAATATGCCAGTGGAGTTCTTAGTAGGAAAATTAGCTTTCAGACCACAGTAATTACTTTTGGAACTGCTGTTTGAAGGCATGTTTATTTACAATAGAGTTCCCAGCGAGATAAAGTACAATTTTCCATGAACTGCCACAGATTTTTACGCATGACAGCTTTAAAATTACGTCCTTCATCTTATCTTGTAAGTAGTTAAATCTTTTATCGGGAAAATAAATGTACACACAGTATTTTTTAGCTTTGTCTTTACCAGCTCCACTGGCTACATCTGCCTTCCCAGTGGCTCTTGAATGCAGGGACTCTGAAACAAGTTTAGAGGGAAAAAAATCGCTTTAGTGGACATGCAATATTACAAGATAATTCCTATCTGAGTTTATGAGAGGACTATTCATATCAAGACTGCATATTACATTAAATGAAACTACATCAGAACAAAGTGTGTTCCTTCTGGGTAAGCACCATGGTTTCCTCTGTTCTTCTTAGTAGGTGCTGTGGCTGCAGGTGCCTCCATGTGGGCTTTGGGGGCTTCCACACCTCCTGGACTGCCAGAGTCCTCAGAGCCCTTTTCCTTCCTGCGCTGCTGCCTCTTTTCTCGGTTGCTGACTTTGGTCTCCCACGCACCTGGTTGACAAACAAAGCAACACAGAATGCTTGAGTAACTTGGTGTTCAAGACAGTAATTAAATAGTATTTCAGATAGTTGATTTCTGATTAAATTTGATCATTTCTATCATTAATGGGGCAGTTGTGGCTCTGGGTCGGATCAGTGGGTCGGGGGTTCAAGCCCCTACAAGCTGTCACTGTAGGGCTGTAATGTATTTGTGGCAAATAAAGTCTTCTTCCATTCAGAAATGCTTGCGAGAACAAGGAAACTGAAAGACAAATCTAGAAAGTGAGGCTAAACATGAGAGACATGTACCAGTAAAACCTGAACGGTCAGTTTGACATTTCCTTCACATCAGTTGAGATTTACCATCATCAGGCTCCTTCCCATCGTTGGTAGGCACATGCTGAACTGGTTTCACTTCCGTCTTGGTTTTCTTCTTGTTCTTTTTCACCTGCGCTGGGGCCTGTACCTCGTGGACCTGCGCACAGACAATTAAACAACAAGGTCATTGTATTTATACGCATAATTTATAGTCGTTGGAAGCAATGCCACGTGGCAAATCTGATAAGGAGTGGCAGCGGAGTTTCAGAAACGCTTTGCTAATAACGAAACTGTCTTGCAACACCTCATGAGAATTAAGTCAAAAGGAAAACTTGCTACTACAACTACTATCAGTTTTTGTTTTTGATTCCTGGTCTTACTTTTTCAGCTTTAATCTGCGGTGTGGGCTTGGAAACTGCTTCAGTCACTTTAACTTCCTCTTGGGCCACAGTTACTGGCTGTCCGTTGGACTGAGTTTTCTGAAAAGGAGAAAGACGGACATCAGACAAACAACACAATGTTCCAATCTAGGAATTCATACACAAAAACCCAACCAACCTGCCTTCTCATTCATGTGTTTTATTTACAGAAAACTCTAGTTATTAATGAGCTTTACTTCCACCAGACTGATACATGAACATGGGGGTATTTCACACGTAATACACTTTTATAAAACTATAATTCTTTACATCTACAGCTAGCATGACCTGTTTGGTAGCTGATAATCTCTATATGACTGTATAGTAACACATGAGTGCTGTGGACTGAATGGTCTGTTTCTCATAGTAGCTGGCATTTCCGTGTGAAGAACAAGTTGATAGCAGCTGTTCTTATAAGAGTTAAAACAAACAAATACACACGCAATTTACACGTTTTAACTACAATTTATTAAGCGGACATAAGAAGAAAAAAAGTTAATGCTCCAGGTGTGATTTTAAACGTGTTGGCTAATGATAACGTGTCAACCAGCTAGCTTAGCCGCCGTCAGTGAGGTGTCAGTGGGCTACAAACGCAGCTAGTTAACATCCCTTTCTAGACATTAGCATTTAGCTCAGTGCCGTATTTATGTCATTTTAAGTGGGTCACGGGATTGTCCCTGGATGGCTTAATTTATGTTGTGTAAACAAAGCGGGCTGTGATGCTAGCTAACGCTAATTCATGCTATGTGAGATCGCCAGGTTAGCCTGCTAACTGACTTCAAACTTCACGGCTGTTATTATTAAAATAACAAACAGGGATAAACGTTTGAATTAAGCTAGTTAACAGAGGGAGCACTTTGGTTTAGCGTTAACTGTTTGTGGATCCACTAATGAGTAGCCTGTCATGACTGAGCCACCGTGATTCGACAGCTCCTCAACACTACCTGCTGTACCTTCTCAGGCGCTTTCTTTTTGTTCCTCTTCTTCGGTTCTTCTGGCTTGGCAGTTTTAACAAAGGTGGCCTTGCCGGGATCACCGCTGCCTTGTGTGACCGGGGATCCCCGCTTTTTCCCGACGAGCAGCCCGCCGCAGACAGCGGCCCTGGACAGACCGAGCAGCAGCAGCAGACCCACCGCGGCCGTGGAGAGGATGACCCAGGTCGGGTACAGCTCGGGCTTCAGACCCAAATCCACCCCAAACTGAGCCCGGACATATCCCTGACCCGAAGACAGGAGCTCCTTCAAACGGCTGGAAAGCAGCTCGGCTTTTTCCAGCGCAAAACCTTGCAAGTCCCCAGCCATCTTTCCTAAAATGCGTAAACACTAGCTGTTAGCTATCATTTCCAGCATCCGTATGCTAACGGAGGAGTGGCTAATCTAATCTGACTGCTGGGAGAAATCTCAGTGAAACTACAGTCCGCGGTAATAAAACACTGCCTGTGACCCACAAGAAGTCAGTATTAATAGCATAATTAATAAATGTACTCATATCAATGTCATGTAGTTGTAATTGATTTGCAACTAGAGATGAAGGCTGCTGTAGGAACATAATTCAGTAATAATACATTTAACATACAAGAAAGAAACTATTTACATCTTACAAAACATTTTATTTTACATTAAAATGACAAAATGTTAAAACAATATACCGTAGAAGCCAGAACTACAAACTCTATGAAACGCCCATTCATCATTTATCTTTATATCATTTAGTTTTCTGTTGTATGTCAACATCCAAACAGTCACAAGTCAGCTCTTTATATCCCCAATAAATTCTCCCTATTATATAAACAATACTGGAGGTGGAATTTTCTACCTTTTATGCCAGAAAAGTAACGAGCACAGCATTATTTTTGTGAAACTATGACAGTATTGACACAGTACTGTAGGTAGTTTTGGTCAGTAACTGCCTAAACAAATGTAAATAAATAAGTGAAATGTAACAAACATAAAACAGAAGGTCGGCTCGGTTTCAGAAGTCGGCATCCAGTGTGAATTCATCGTCCATCATGCTCGACATCACTCCGAATCTCTGATACTCTGCAACTCGTTTCTCAAAGAAGTTGGTTTTCCCTTCTAGCGAAATGGACTCCATGAAGTCAAACGGATTTTCAGTTTGGTAAATCTTGGATTAAAGAAAATAAGAACAGAAGAAGAGAAAGAAGGGTTATTTCCAGTCACAGTAAACATATCACAGCATCTATTTACACTATTCCCATGTTATTTTATTATATTTCTTTAATCAGATGATGTGCAGAAGCAATTAAATGTCTTTTTTTCTTTCTTTTTTTTTTTAAACATAGCAGCTACCACTGCACAAAGAAAGTTTGAATATTACTGGTTATTTAGCCTTAATTACACCTATTTTACAATTATTTTCATAGAATTACCTTGGCCAGTCCCAGGTCAGCGAGTAGCCGGTCAGCCACAAACTCGATGTACTGCTTCATAAGACAGCTGTTGATCCCGATGAGATCAACGGGCAGGGCCTCTGTCAAAAACTCCTGCAACGTCACACGGGATCAGTAAATGTACAGTTTACAGAACAGAAGATTTTGTTCTTTAAAAATAGAAATGAAAATCAAAAATTAACGAGCTGTAATTGTTCTGTTACTAGGTGAGTCAACACTGACAAAGTAAATGGTACACAAGTAGCAGACGTATACTATCAGTGTGTAGTTTTGGTTGGGCGTATTTCCACCAACCTGTTCAATGCTAACAGCTTTGGTGATGATGTCCTTAACTCTGTCCTCTGATGGCTTCTTCACCAGGTAGCTGTACAGCAGGCAGGCAAAGTTGCAGTGCAGACCCTAGGAAATGAAACAATGCACATGTCAGAACAGTGTCAGAATCAGTACTCACATGCAAACAGTCGCGACATTTAGCATCCAAACTACCTCAAGAGCAACAAAGACACTTTTTAAACTTTGTATAGAAGAGTTTGCAGCTGCACTCACACCTGAAGGGTCCATTCAACACATTAGACTACATGTATTTTTAGATGTTAATTTATCTCACCTCATCCCTGCTGATCAGCTCATTGGAGTAGGTCAGACCAGGCATCAGGCCTCTCTTCTTTAGCCAATAGATGGCAGCAAATGAACCAGAGAAGAAGATGCCCTCCACAGCTGCAAAAGCCACAATTCGCTCCCCTGGGGCCACAAAAGTCCAAATTACAGTTAACACACCAAAAATGAGAAGTTCCTTGAGACCAGGGTTGTTCACTATATTTAGTATCTTGTGTTAATTGTCATGTCTTCCTCACCAAATGTGGACTTGCTGTCATTTATCCACTGGAGGGCCCAGTCTGCTTTCCGTCTCACACAGGGCATGGTCTGGATGGCGTTAAACAAATAGTCCCTAAGACACATATGTTATAACTGATTAGAAACCATTTAACATTACGAGTTCAAGCATGCATAACATATCCAGTGCTCAGAAAGTCCCTATGTCTTGTTCATGTTTAATTCATATCCAATAACAAACTACAAACTTTTTTTAATCTGGAAAACTAGTCTGCGAACAAGAGTTAATGTTCCTAGATGTATTTATTACATTTCTCCCTTATGGTCATTTAATTTGATTTGATAAATGTCCTTGAGAGCTTTAACACTACTGTCTAACCTCCATTTTACCAGATGATGACGTCTAATTAAGGCAACAAGATGCATCGATATAGAGCAACAACCCATTAAGTTCAAACACTTTTTCTAGGCACCGTACATAGCTTGTTGCTGCATGAAATTTCTGTATTTCTAGATTGCGGGTACATCAGAGCTGCTGCAGCTGAGAATACAACGGAAATCAACACAGCGTGGCGTTGACTTATCCTACAAAGAACAGGTGCAGGTCTTACAGTTTGTTTGAAATCTTCAAAAAATAGCTAAGCTGACAGTTGTGTCTCACTGCAGCAGTATTAGAATTCGTGCCGTCATAATCACAAAAAAAAATTACAATAAATAAAAAGAAATTCCAAAAACTAATAGAAAAATTGATCAAATCTGGCCTGAAACCTGCTTGGTGTAAAAGTTAGTCAGAACTATCTTAGGTAACTGACCTCTCCTTCAGGTCTCTGATGTAAGTGTTGATGAGCATACTGTACATCTCGGAGTGAACAGTCTCTATGAGGATCTGGAAGCTGTAGAAGGAACGTGCTTCAGGGATCTGCACTTCCTGGCTGAACCTCTGCACCTGTTAGATAAAACACAAATACCCAAGTTTTTCTTTGTGTGTACAACTCAAAACTGAGACAAAAACAGTTGAGCCACAATGAGTAGACCACATTTCAGTTAGGATGCCATTTATATTCACATTAACAAACACATCGAGTGTGATAATCAGGTTATTTTTCAAAGAAGTACATTTTGCAGGTTCAAGAAATACTTACTGATGGCTTTGGAACATAACTAACCTGAGCTCTTTATTTTATTTTTCAGTTACTAATACATTGCTTTGACTCTACAAAGCCTTACTGTTTAGTGGGTGTATTAGAGAACTGACACATCTTTTATTCTCTTTATTCAAGCTACAACACACCTGCTACAACTGAGAGACATCCCTCTAACCCCCTCTCACCAGGTTCTCGTTGACGATACCATCACTGGCAGCAAAGAAGGCCAGAACATGAGAGATAAAGTGTTTTTCCTCAGGCTTCAAACAGTCCCAGTGCACCAAGTCTTTGGATAGATCAACCTGAAAGACACAATACCAACAGTACAACTGACGCATCGGTTGCTCAGACATTTCCTGTGATGGCAAACTGTGGGGGGAAATTCCCTAATTCATCATTAGATGAGCAAATACATGTACGTATGTAACAGAGTCAATTATGTAGCAGCAATATGTATAAAAAATGTATAAATACAATATGCAGTGTTATACAAATTTCATGTTAATAGTTTCACATAAGTAGACTAACATGTGAGATGAAAAAAGTCAATACAAGGAAAGTTTACACCTTTAGTTTATTTGTTAGCTTAAACTTATTGTGTGATGTTATTTGTGCGGTGGGAAAAAGTTTGTGACCATAATTGACAGAAGGATTTGAATCTTTAGCTCTTTGGTAACATACCTTTAGCAGGTATGTTTCTGTATTTTAATGTGTTAAATACAACACACCCCGTTTAACTAATGTATTCCATTGAAAAGCACCAGATGGTGACTGTTTTTGACCAGAGGATTCTATTATTTACCCCGTCTTTGGCGGAATAAACAGAGACCACCTCCAAAGATATCTTGGTGACCAGTCCCATTACAGTGTTGGATATTAAACCATGTAAGTTTGTGTTAAAACCTCAATACAATGTTGTTCCCGCTGCTTTTATACAACAGCCTCCCTTCAGTTACATGGGAGGTATTTATTTTACCTTCACCAGACTGACTGCACAATGGATTTAGTAAGTTCATTTTTAATCGAATAAAGTTTATTCGTGTAGCACGTTTTTGGCTGAGTTGGCCAATGTTTAGTACATGCTAGAGGACAGGTAACACGTTAGCCACTAGCCTTGATCGCTGAACAGTTAACAGCAGCTGTTATGAGGATGTAAGAGGCTTTGAGGTAGAGTCGGGGGCACAGAAGTTCTCAAACGCACCCAGGCAACAACCCATAGCGTTATAAATACACAGAAGAACCTTAAAATCATTTCTGTATTTAGCAGAGCTGGCTGCTTGGACAGGTGTCATTCAGTGAAACACAAATGTTTGCAACACCCACCTCCTCCACCGTCCAGAAAGAGGCCTGGGCCTGCTTGTACATCTTCCAGATTTCTGGGTACTGGATGGGGAAGATGACAAACCGTCTGGGGTTCTCTCTGAGCAAAGGTTCTTCCTCTGTGTCCGAACCATTTTGGCAGTCTGTATCTTTCTCTTTCAAGGCGTTCTGCAAAGAGTCAGAGACAGTTTAGGTTCTGCTTTGCTATAACTTTATGGACTGTTAAACAAATGTATTACGGATTGGTCCTTTAAGTACAGAACTTCTTAGTGCGCTTGCGCATTCCGTGTTAACAAAACAAAGGACATGACAGTTACATGTTTACAAAACAGTGGGTTTTACGATGTGTTTACATTGAAAGCATTTATCTCCCTACCTTTCGGTGACATTTTTTAAAAAATATTCTAGCTCAATTTTCACGGTTGTGTTATTTCCTCCGACGCCATACATCGATCCTCAGAGCTAACACGAGCAGGCAAGGACAGTTGAACAGTTAAGCTCGTCGTTAGCCTTAAATGTTCAAGAAATGTAACTATTAAACGAAGCAAGGCTAAAATTAATCACTACTAGGTGGTTTGTCAGGTAACGTTAAAACATAACCCAAAATCTTACAGCCGTCACCTTAGTTTCTGCCCTACATACTGGATGCTGTAGCTACTAGCTTGACTGAATCACTCACCGTTTCTTTAACGTTATCGGACTGTCGACTAATGTTCAATAAATCCATTTCCGGGACAGAGGGCTTTTTCACCGTCGGTGTCATTCGGAGGCTGAATTAGTTTTCTTCTAGTTCTCCAGTAACCCCATACCACGTCCTCGTGTTGTGAATGTAGCTGTAGCTGTGGAGGTTTAACATTTAAAGTGACTGAGGTCGGCCACTTTCACTGACTGAGGGAAGCAGCGCCTCTAGCGGCCACTTTATGGACTGCAGCTGTTACAAAACTGCTTACAAAAGCGTGTTACCGAAAGACGGGCATGTCCACACTTGTACCAGATTACTTTAACATTTACTCAATAACTAAATACAAATTAGACCTTTATTATTATTATTATTATTATCATTATTATTATTATTATACACTGAAATCTTGTTCTTGCACAGTACTATATAATCTTTACTCTTGCTCTTACACCATACAATTAATATTTCTTTTTTTAATTCTATTTTTTGTAATGACTTTGTGCCCTATTTTTGTTGTATGCTGTATATAATCTGGGCTACCTAATTTTAGTAACAGTAAATGCTTCAGCAGTCTGTTAATCTTTGCTTCCAAAGCACCCTACAATGCATTTCTCATTCATCCATTCACACACACTGACACACAGATGGTGGTCATGTGATTACATAATTCCATGTACATGTAATCAATCCCTACCCATCACTGACTGACTTCACAGGCTCTCAGCTACAGCTTGCTCACTTCACTTGCGCTATTAGTTATCATCGTTTATACAGCCTTCGTCATGCGGCGTACAACAACCGCAGTTATTTGGCAGAGGAAGAAAAGACAACAGTAGTCCAGAGTCATAAATTCTTTAGTTGGATAGGAATGTGATTTGGCAAATGACATATCTACTACAAAAAAAAAAAAAGCATGCTTAATGATGTGTTGTAAACATGGAGGAACTTTACATACAATTCCCTGTTTTCAAATTTGTCTACAGTATAAATTCAAAGCTGGACCTCAATGTGTGTGAGCCAGTAAACCCAGATATTTATTTTTTTTTTACACTGGTATGTTGTGTATTCCCAACCGAAACACATCATTTGTGCACGCCCACGCACAGTTTTGGGACTTCAGCATAAACACTTGATGGAAGGCCATTGGTGGATCATCATCTACCTGTTGCAGAAAGAAATAACCGATATATTAATCATGAAAAAAAACAACAGCTAAAATGGCAGAAATACACATAAATCACAAAAGCACTAGAAAGAGACAGCTGATGGTGGCATGTCTGTGGATCAAGTGCACACTCGGGGTAATCAGGTAAATTTTACAAGCTTACCTGTAGCTGTCCAAACACCATGATGAGGATACAACTGTCTATTGTTGGTTGGAAGTCTTGTTCTGTGATAATGTGCTTAATACGCTTGAAAGGCAGGTTCTGTGAATTAGAAACAGTATTTTTATTGGCATGTACAGCAGTATCTTGGAAAAACAATCATGTGGCATTGGTATTGTAAAAGAAAATAAAGAGGGGGGTTGTTTAAAGCAAAGCAATAAAATATGATCTCCCTGATGAGGTTTAGAAATACAGGAAAAAGAACAGAAAAAAGTCAGTTTCTTTGTGAATTCTGGTTAACATCAACCAGCTAAAAACTTACTGCTAGCTTGCCAGTGATGGCTTCTCTTCCTTGAAAAGGTGATCCTTCCCATGTCAAACAGGCCTCAGGAGCCTAAGAAAAAGAATGGGTTTTTTTTGTTTTTGTTTTTTTTTTTTTTACATCAAATGCATGCACAATCATTTTATCATGCATCACAGTATTTACAACAGAGCTGATGCTGCTGTAAACAGGCAATAACTAAACGGACACTTCACAGTGCTTACATATAGGTTCCCAAGTCCCATCCTGTTGGTATTGTCAAACTGGTTATAATATTCCTGGACAAAGCCCTCTCCGATCTTTTGCCATATTTCTTTCTCACACGCCATATGTGAAGCTTTGAATCTGTAAAAGAAGAGTCTGTTAGTCAGTTATTGTGGTTTATTAAACGTACATCTATGAACACAGTCTCTAAAAAGAGCTTTCTGTAAACATAAAGTGACCATTTAAAAAAAATCTTAATTTCAAGCTATGTCTAAGTCTGTTGTGCTGTAACTTAACTTACTGAGCATCCCCCAACACTGACACTGTCTGTCGTGTTCCTACATTTAATCAATTTACACTCACTGGTCTCTTATTAGGTACACACTTGAAATGTAATGCAATCAAATACAACAGCTCCACCATAAATGTTACTTTTGCAAAGCTTCACCAGTTTCAGTTGAACACAAAAATGTGAATAAAAAGGTGGTAGTGTGGTCAGCTGCATTACATTTTCAAAGTGTTCCTCATATTTTGTCCGCTCCACTAACATAAATGAGATGTTACAAAATCCTGAATTTCATGGCAATACATGACCACCACCCACTACAACTTCAATAGGAAACACTAAGTAAAATTATCAACTTTTCAAGTAAGACAACAAAAGCTAAACATGTAGAAGCTTTGCAAAAGCCAATTTTTATGGCATAACTGTTTTGGATTTGACTGGATTGCATTACAGTGCACAGCTGTACTTATTAAAGTGGCCAGCAAGAGTAGCACAGGTAAGGACGACAATGTGGTAATTTCTGAATTCAATTATAAGACAAACTCAGTAATGCGTTTTATTTTTTGTTCGTGCTCTCAAATGCACAAAAAGTTCTCTTTTGGAGAGACCATCTGATGCTTTAAAGTTGAACTCTGCCTCTTATGTGAATACACAGCTGAAAAAAAAACAACACATGGTCAGTGTTGTGCCAAAAAGTGATGGTCTGTCAAAACTGAAACACACTTCATGCTAAAGCTGTATGGCCTTGTTCAATTAATTTATTTAATGTATTTACTTAATGTGGAATAAAATGGCATTCTATTAGTTTATATACATCTACAGCTGCTTTTATCTGCTTCATCATTATCTGTACATAAGTTAATATTTGTGGTCATCATAAAGGTTTGTCTCTGTGAAGCTTTAACATTTCTTGCTACTGAATTCTTGCGTCCAAAAGCAAAGTTTGCAGTTTACAGGGTAACCAGGCCTGACATTTAGGATGATTACAGGCAATACTACGGTTTCCAAAAGTTTTTTTCGTTAGTTTGAACTATAATTAACATGATGTTTTATATATAACATACAGAAATGATCTCTTTTGCAATTATCCTATTGGTTATAATGCTTAAAACATGATCCCAATGAATGAAACCAAGTTGTTAGGATCCATTCATATCATTTCAGTCTCAATGTAGAGGTTCAAATCACTTATTGACAGGTGGCAAACTTAAAACTGGCCCTTTAAAGCTATTTTAACCGGTAAAAACAACTGGATCGGTTACAATGTAAGGGAGAGCAGGGAAAACAATGCAGCTTAATCTGTTTTTGACAGTTTCAGCTCTTTTAAGTGGTGCTTTAAGTGCAGTGATAACAAAATATAATAGAAAAAACAAGTTTAGCAGTGCTTTCTGCAGCGTTATCACTTCTGTTAACGTGACTCTATGGAGATTTAGGTCTATTAGATCGTAGATAAGGTATTAAAGGTTGTAGAAATTAGCTGTGATCAACAGAACATCAAACTAAACTGTTCCGGCTCTTCCGACACAGACGCCATTAGTTGACCAGTGGCCCATCTTACAGCTAACGGTGCACCTACAGCGTTTTTCCGGCAGAGTTTTCAACTTTTTGTTTCTAGTTTACTTTCATAAAAAGTCGTCTCGTTAAAGACGTGAGAAAACGGCCGTCCTTTAAAAGCACTTAACTCACACATTTTTACCGTGTTCGTTCATTTTTAGCTTACTTTTCCCAGCAGTAGATGTTCCAGCGTGGAGACAAATCAAACAGAGGCTGGTGGAGTTCCCGCTTCCTCCGAGTTGTCACTAACTTATGACGTCGCTGAAAAACTGACCAATGAGGTGCCACGATGTTAATGTGCCCTGTGGTCTGCCTCTCAGGCGCTCTTCCTGCTCCCACCAGTCCCAAAAACCCATCTACAGCTACACATTTAGAGGCAATTTCCATAAAATAATCAATTAATGCCTCAAAATGGCTTACAGGTAACCCTACATTGCTACCTCCTGCTAGCAGCTTGAGCACACCAGCTCCCCTGAAACTCTGCACGCTACTAAAATAATACATATTTGAACCAGAGATCCATTCAAACAACAATTATGATACAGAAAACCCAACCCCTTGCAATTAGGTTCATTACATATGAAAGCTCTGAAAGTCAGAATCTGTATTTTTGATACTGTAATCGACATACTGCAATTTTAAGGTTGAAATGTTCAGCCATGGTGTTGACTGCTTATTTCTCTTATATGTCCTCCAGCACATACGAAAAACATCATATGAACATGTTAACAAAATAAACAAGTAAACAACAAGTAAACAACAATCATTTAATTTCAGTGCAACTAAATCATAATGACGTATGCAACAAAGAACTTGTCTCAAATAAATTTTAATGATTACTTTAAAAACGTAAACCAAAGTGAACAATGAAATATTTTCAACAACTATTTTGGCAAATAATCAATCAAATAATCAATCATAGCTGCACCCATATTGACTAAACCTTGTTGGAAGGGTAAGGGCCACGTCACATCATCTGTAAAGTACAGTTTTCTCCCAAGGATGAGATCCAAAGTTCCTCCAGTTACTGTTTAAAAACTATAGCACAGCTTCATCCCTGGCGCAAAGCCTTTTATTCATAAGATAGTGTGGTTTGTGAAACTAAAACAACTCATCTATAGTGTGCTTTTTTTCCCTAAAAGGTGCCGTCAAAGATGTCGCCCCACGTCGGTGAGGCGACTGCCATCCGAAGCCGGTGAGATAAGGCTAGAAATAAAGTGAGCATTTTGAAATGGAAGACAACAAGAGCTTAACTGGATAAGGTCGATATTGCTTGGGGACAGTGATGAGAGATATAGAAATACGGATCGGTTCATAACAGCGTGCAGGTCTTTACAAACACCAACAGGAATGTAATTCATAAAAAGAGCTGGGTTAATTCTTCATGTATTACATCTAAAGATCTTTACAGCTTCTCATAACGTACCTTCTTTACAGTGTCCTATTGGCAAGGGGGATGACTCTGTACTCCTGACTGGTCACTAACCTAACATCTGACATAGTTTTCATCACAATTAGTGAAAACAAAATTGACAGAAAGACCCATTTAGGCACTTTTAAAATCATTTTGCTACAGTTCAGTGCTTGTTGCTGCCAGGAAACACCCCCCAAAAAACGCTGAATGTCTCCACGCACTCGACTTCCAGTGACTTGTTCAGAAAGGCTACTATTGCTTTGTTGAGGCCACTGCACCAACAGATCCTCTTGCAAAGGATGGCAGTAAAAGTTGTCTATACAGCTTCACCCAACAGGCCTCTGAGGTTAGAACCAAGTTGTTTTCAATGTTCTAGTGCGTCACTGCTCTGGCTGTGATGTGAAATAATCATCTGTCCGGAACACGCTGGGTATCTCTTGACGCTGATGTGGTGCTGGTCTTCTTGGGCTGGCCGGTTTCTGTGAGTGAACAGAACACACATTAAACCCGACTCACAACATCAAACTCACAATTTTATGTTTTTAAAGTACCAATAAAGCAAACATACAGTGTAAAACTACAAATTCACGACTGCACAAATGGGCTCTTACATTTAGGAATCCTGGAACACTCATTGTGCGCAGCATCTTCTTGAAAGCACTCGGTAGCGTTCCCAGTTCTCCCTCTGCCTGTGTGACCTGCTCCTCCATCGCGCTGACGTTGGCGCCCACCATCTTTACAAAGGCCTGCAGGGACACCAGAATGATGTGGCAAAAACACTGAGAAAAATCAAGATTCTTTGCACAGTTACATTGGACATTCAGTTTCAGCAAAAATAACACCACGCAAATATGAAAAGAAGTTTCAAAAGGCTATTCAGGCACTTGTTTACTGGCAGGCAGACAGAAGAGTGAACTAACTCAAGGTAAATAACAGATGGCAAAAAATAAATAAATAAAAACCTGAAAAAATATACAGAAAAAGATTTCTAAAATTAAATTTGCAAATGCACCAAGAGAGCCCTGTAAAAGAGGAACTAGGGTTGCCCCGGTAGCTCAACCGGACAAGACGGCGACCCACAAACAGGGGCTATAGTCCCCGACACAGCGGTTGTGGGATTGACTCCTGACCGCTATCATTTAGTGCAGGTCTTTCCCCTTTCTTCTTCCCCCTTTCCTGTCTCTGATAAAATAAAGGCAACAGCCAAAAGGAAAAGTAACTCTAAAAGAGGAACTGGATCTCTGTAAGTCAACAGAGGCTTACAGAAATAGGAAATGAACAAAAAATGGACTTGCCAGCCACAACATGAAAACCTCTGACAGGTTTTAGGCTGAGTGAACAGGACTTTCTTGAAGTTGATGAAGCAGGAAAAATGGGCAAGCAAAAGAATTTAAGTGACTTCGACATGGGTCATATTTCATGGCTTGATGACTGAATCAGAGCATCTTCGAAGCTGAAGGTTTTGCAGGTTGTTCCTGGTACGCAGTGGTTAGTATAAACCAAACATGGTCCAAGGAAGGACAACAAGTGAGGCAGTGACAGAGTCATTTGCACACTGATGCATGCGGGGACTGAAGGCTGATCTGTGTCACCTGATCACTTGTAAATATGTCTTCTTTTACGTCATGAGGATGGCCTGTTGTGTGCGCAGTTTGCTTGGGGAAAAGATGGCAGCAGGATGCTCTATGTAAAAAGGCGAGCTGGTAGAGGCAGTGTGATGCTCTGGGGAATGTCTGCTGGGAAACCTTAGGTTGTGGCATTTATGTGGATGTTACTTTGACTTGTACCACATACTTAAACACTGTTCTACACCACATACATCCCTTCGTGGCAACGGTATTCCCTGATGCGAGTTGCATCTTCCAGCAGGTTAATGTTCCCTGCCACACTGCAAACTTTGTTCAGGAAAGGGTTGAGGAACATGATAAAGAGTTCAAGATGGTGACCTGGCCTCTAAATTCCTAAGATCTCAATCTGACTGAGCATCTGTGGGATGTGCCGGAAGTGCCTGCAGTTGACTTTAGCCAAAGGACGCTTTTCACTGGATCAAGTGTTCAGCATTAAAGCAGCAAATTATAATTGACATATGACAGTATCAACCGCTTACCTCTAACTTATCGATTCTTCTGTATATTTGTCTCATTTCATCTGACTTCTGCTGGATTTGAGGTAGGTTTTCATTAACTATCTGGGAGGTATCGTTACGGATCTGGACACAAAACACAAAAGAATGCAAGAGTCAATTTAAGCACATAGTTCAAATTGTGACACATACAGTGCATAATGTGCCACAGTTTCATAACATGACTTAGCTTACCATATCCAGCATTCCAACAAACTCGTCTACTCTTGTCAGCATTTCCTCCAAGCTCTTCTCCAAGCACAGAATCTAAAATAAAAATTGTTACAAGACAAGGTAAAATGTCACACCTGTATAAACTTTAGAGGAAAATATAGCTACTGATTATGAGTCTACTAGGGTTGAGTGATTTAGGGAAAATATCTAATTTAGATTTTTCTGACAAATATTGTGATTAGATTTGTAGTAAAAAATTTTACAGGCAAGCTTCAATTTAATATTCACTGTGTAGTAGATTTAAAACATGTGATGGAGCATCGCCACATGAGATATTATCACAAAAGTGTGACTGTCACACAAGGAGGGTGGTGTGATTTTGTAAAACCATTGACATAACAGTTCAAAACTCTGCGGCATGTGTGCAACAACCCTTGGAGTTCCACTCTACTCTAATGGAATAAAACTGAATTATGGTATTAGTTACACGGTATTCATATATTCTATAAATATTTCTTAGTTTTACATATCTGAAAAAATGCCTGGATTTGGTACACTTATTATTAATTCACTTACAACACTTGCTTTCTCATTAAATCTCATTATCATTATTTAAAAAGTCTGCACCAAAACATCTGGCCAAATTTCCAGTATGTGGAAACCTACTTGGAGATAAAACTCGACTCTGATTCTAATCCTATGATGCAGCTTTTGCAATTTACCAATTTCCATATTGTCCAGGGCCAACTGAGCGCCAGCTGTGTGACAGTTTCTGTGCTTCATATTCAGCCCCACATACCAGATCAAGCTGCTATTCACTGCCTATAAGTTGTGTCAGGGATAATCACAGGGTCAACACACAGGGGCCTTTTGTCTTCCTACTGAGTAAACTGGCTTTCTCAGCCTCTCCATAAACTGGATGGCATCACGCATATCCACTTAATGTCCACTCTGGAGTGACAGAGGCGGTCAAACATGTCAGCAGCTACAAATGCAGACAAATGTCTAGACAGGATGAAGCCAAGTGGTCCTTTGTGGAGTTCTCTGACTGACTAGACTGGTTGTAAATAAATCGGCAGTTCATTCAGATTGTCTAGACAACTTTATTCTGGGGTCAAAGTTAGAGTGTGACACCTGAATTCTACATGTAAACTGTGAGTGGATGCGAACTATAATGCAGCAGAGCAGCTAAAAACAAAGAGCTAACTTAGCTAACGTGTCTGGCTCTCAGCTAACGGCACCAACCTCCTCTCCGGCGGTCGCCCTGATGTAGGAAGAGTAACCGAAGGCGGCGTGTCGCAGGACTTCGTCGTCCTCCTCCGGGTCGTGCTGCTCGGTCGCACCGGGCTCCGCCGCGTCGTTGAGGCTCGGGCTCTGGGGGATAACGTTAGCCGCGGCTCCGAAGCTGGGGCTCTGCGACACGGTGCCGCTGCTGAGGATTTCGCTCACCATGGACAGACTGCTCGCGCTCTGGGACACGATGCCGCTGTCTCTGCTGATCTCTGCGCTGGACTCCTCCAGAGGAGACAGCAGGCCCACCCTGTCAATCCGGTGATGGTCCATGTCGACCGTCTTTCTGCTCCACTGCTGTGTTTTGCTCTGTCAACTGACTGGATCACGTGTGTTGCTCAGTGGACGGCGGCTCGTTAGGGTCAAAACTAAGGCGGCCGCTAAAAACTCTGTCGACTATTTTACCGATTAGTCGATTAATGTAAACTGTATATTTTCTTCTAAAAAAAAAAGCATTGTAATGCATTGTAAGTCTTCTCTCTTCATATTTTGTAAAGCAAATATGTCTTTGTGTAATGCAGCACACCATGAAATGTAAAAAAAAAAAAAAATCACATGTTGAAGCGCAAAACTTTAGAGGCAAACTACCAACATGATTGTAGGATTTAATATGTAAGTCACTCGTGCAACTTCAAACAGTAATCCAAGTTTCCATAAACCCCTTAGCAAGGTGAAAAATCTGAGTCTCTATATTAACTCTTTATGGGGCAAGTGACCATATTTGGTAACTTCCTTGGACGTTCAATATGTCCGCCCTGGGCCTCTCCTCCAGGTTGAAGGACCATGTGCACTTTGATTTAGTTTTTATATTTGTGCCAATATCACTTCAAAGAATGTCACTAAACTAATATTCCAGGGACTTTATAAACACTTTGTTGCTGGTTGAACTCCACTTTAATTTATTTTTGCAGATTAGTGCCACTAATACCACCACCCCAAGAAAAATGTGACTAAATGAACTTGCCAAGCCCTTTATAAATACTTGGTTACTGATTGTGTAAGCATCTTTACCTCAAACTGAAATGTTTAAAGTCACAAAAGTAAAAATATCTTGAAATATCCTTCAATAACCCCCAAGGGTTTAAATTTTCATTTTCCAAGTATTTCATTTCCCTATAAAGGGTTAAACAAAGTACAACATGTACACGGTGGATATCTTATAAGCACAGACCAAATGTTTCTCCTTATTTTGTCTTTTCACTCTGACTTCAATGCAACTTGAGCTTATGGAAAATTATGTCATCTTAGTGAGCCGAGTTTCAGTCACCATTTGATCCTAGTTGTGTTGTCTGACAACAGCAACAGAAAAATATGAAAATGAGAATGGGTTTACTATCCTCTTTATTAAAATGCAGTATATGTGAGCACAGGAGCGAACAGGTGTGAAGGATTTCTGTGCTAAATGGTACCTGTGTGTTTTCTCCTCAAGTGCTTGTGGACTGTACTGGTGCTGCTGTGGTTTGCTACCAAAACTTTGGTCTGATTTAATTCACACTTAAATAAATCAGACTTGGTTGTTGCTGCCACTGTGTAAAGCTGTAGTGCTGACCAATGACTAAAGCCGAAAATGAATGATGTCATGAATTACATAGTGATATTAAATAAAACATATTTTATAAAGAATTAAAGTTAAAAAAAAAACCTGTAGTAGTGAACAACAATGGGATTAAACTTTAAATTTTTACTCTTCTTAGTCCACTTAAAGCTAAAAAATGTGCATAACTGAATTGAAAGCCAAAACAAAACATGTTTCCTAACTGCAAGCAAATCAAATACAAAAAAAAAAAAAATAAATCACAAGCACGCTGATAATAATCTACAATATAGATGTATTTAACATAATCAGGCTTTTGTAAAGACTTACTGTGAATGGATGGACACGATAGTCGTTCATTAAAGATATTTATCAGTATATAAGTTACTTTCAGTCAGAAAAGATTATGTTCCTGATAGTTTGGGAAAAGTTCACTTTAGAAGTCACATGGTTGAAATGTTGGCTTCCTCTTCCAAATAAAAAACATCAAGGGCTTTAGCAATGAAATATGGAGTTCCTATCAGTTGTGAAATGTAACTGTCAATATTCTCAGATTTCAAAACCTACCATGTAATTGCAATCTGGGCCAGCAGAGGGCAGCCAGAATTACTGGATCACAAGAGCAGGCTGCATGATTTCAATTGACTGCAGGGGTTTTTAAAGCTCTGAAGTTCTATGTTAAAAGCCACATCATTCATCATACAACATTTTAATGAAAATGGTTAGTTTTCAAGCAGAGTCATCCAAAACTGGAGTTGGTTTTATCCTGGGGGCAAATCAGGTTTTCTACTTATTTTACCTCCAGCTGTTCTTGTTTTAGTCGACTCATTTGTTTTAAACTTTAAATTTTCATATTATTCCTAAAGGGTTTATTATTTTGGTGATTTTACCTTTTAATATTTGTAGGGTCATACTTATCCAAGTTTCTTCATTTCAAATTTATTTGGTTGTATTGGAACTGAGGCCTCCATAACTGGGTGTATTCTGAGTTTAAATAAAGGCTAAGGGAAAGTACATTTATTTGGAGAGGAGAGGAAGTAATAAATCCTCCTTAATACAAAATATACATTCACTATACAAGTGAAAGAATCACGGGTGGCCTTAAAATGGTTGCCTCTAGATATTTTTGCACAATATAAAGTGACTGTCCCCTCAGCTTTGAGCACCTGAATCCCAAAATTATCAGCTGAACATTTGTGTCTCATGTGAGAAAGAGAGTTCTAACTAACTCTAGCTGATAAAATAACACTAATAGAGAGGATTGATTGTGTGAAAGTTAGGATTTTCCCACTGAAGCCACAAACTGTAGGTTGGCAGTAAAGGCTCGCTGGGTGTCAAAGATCTATTAGCTGTTTGAGCAGCAGTGTGGCATCCCGAGTAAACACAGCAGACAAACATTCATTAGCAGAGAGGTGAAAGAAGTTTGCTGCTGATGGAGGGTCACCGACACCAGACAAAGCTGCATTCCTGCCGCAGGTGGATACGCTGACTGTAGCCAAAAGCTAAACGATAATAAAGACTGGTTGTGCCTGAGAAAAGGAATTCAACCTTCGGATCGTCTTCACTTTGTGATGTCTAGAGCAAATTATTTTGTGAAACTTGACCTTAATGTCTTACCCTTCCTTTCTACAGGCAAAGGGCTTGTTGCTTTAACTGTTAGATTTACATCACTGGAAGGAGACTAAAGTGACACCCTGACTAAACACCCTTATTGCTCCTTATCAATTGTTGGTCTTTAAATAGTCACCATATTATTTTGCTAATATGAAACTATCATTTACTTTATTGGCACCATGATAACAAGTTCCAGAAATGGACAGGACAACAAAGCCACACCCCTTTCTCAGTATTTTGTGGTTATAAATTCCTGGTTTACCGATGTTGCTGTTGAAGAATCTCGAAGGTCGGCCTCTTCGATGATTCCTTAAATTGTCAGCCGTGAGTCACGAGATGAGCTTCTGACTTTTGCTTTCGAGTTGGTGAAACCAAAATTTGATGTCGTGCGATGCTTTATATATTTTTCCACCTAAAACCCGGTCATCAAGCTGAGCTAAACATGCAGCTGTTGGGGAGAAAACGCCTTTTGTGCTACATAATTTTGGTGAAACAAAGTAAATTAAAGAACACTTACGCACCGAACGACTGGGACTATGTGATGAAATTAGAGATTTAAAACGAGACCAGACTAGACTTTGATTTATCTCAGTCTCATCTACCAGTATCTTCTGTTATTCATATCCTTTCAAGTTAATAAATATGCGAGCTGAGCAGCAGATGTAATTATATAAATGCAGAACTGATGGTTTACAAAATTACACAATCCCCTCCAATAAACGTCAAACCAAAGCATCACATTTCTAGTTTGCATAGTTGTGAGACAGAATAATTTATTGAAACAGATACAAGGATTTGATCACAATCATCAATGCATAAAAGACCTATTAAAAAAAAACAAAAAAAAAAACATACTCTAAACAGCTTTTATCAGAATATAAGAAATATAGATTTACTCTTTAAAAACATCCATAAGCAACCCCAAGTTGGTCCCAGTAATAAGAATGAAAAGGATCTTAATAAAAAGTGGTCACTAAGAAACAATATCAGGCTGTAGGTACATTCAGAACTCTAGGATACAGTGGACTTGCCTAAAAACAGTTATTCGTTCTGATGCTTATTACAAAACATACAAATCTTTTTTTCATGTAAGACAAAGAGGACTTTTAAAAAATACAAGAATTATATACATTTTTCCATGTTTGCAACTTCCTATTATCAGTTATGTCAAACAAACAGAAGTTACACATTTAGTATCTGACAAAACACGCGTGCTCGTATTTATCTGGCCGGCTGTTCCAGTTCAGTCTCTGAGCGGTTGGGTCGTTTGTGTCTCTGCGTTTGTAAGTATTATAGGGTGATGACGGTGCCGTCCTCCTCCACCCCTCCTCTGGGGAGCGCGAGACTGTGCCGTGGGTCCGTTTTCAGCGAGCTGAGGATTTTGTGCAGGCTGCCGTTGCTGTGGCGGAGGGCTGGGTTGCTGCTGTGATGCGGCGGCTGTACGTGGTGATGACTGTGCTGCGACTGTTGGTTGTGCTGAAGGTTCAGGTCTCTGTGGAGCTGGTAGCTGAGGCTGCTGTGCTGGTGGTGGTGGTGATGGTGATGGTGGTGGTGGGAACCTCCGTTGAGACTCGGCTGAGAGTGGAAGGAGGCGGTGGAGACCACCGATGACGGACGCGTGGGAGGGCTCGGAGGCGCTGCGGGGCCTGAAGCTGTTGTCGGAGCCTGCTGGTGCGTGCGGGACACATTGGACGCCAGGGACGCATTGGACCTCTGCGACGGCCGCTTGAGGCTGCTCTCAATGACGATGTCCGCCTCCTCGTCGCTCTCCAGGTCGTCTTGGTAACCGTGTGCCCCAGAGGACACCACCCCCGCCGAGGCCACCGACAAACTCGGGTAACCGGTGGACCCGCTGCTGTCAGACGACTGGCCTGAGCTGCCGGAGATCCTGCTGCTGCGGACCACGTTGTTGCGCTGGTTCACCGGCTTGACAGTCACGATCAGGTTGTGACTGTTGGCGATCATCATATCTGTAACCTGATCCAAGGACTTTCCCGTCACCTCAATGCCGTTCACCTCCAGCACCTCGTCATTAACCGCCAGCAGCCCGGTGCTCTCCGCCAACCCTCCGGGCACCAGCCGAGATATGAAGATGCCCGGGACCTTCTCCAAACCGTGAGGCGTCACCCGCACACTGGTGCCGTCTCGGATGTAGAAGCCCAGGGGTTTGTCCGAGCCGTGGCGATACAGCCGGACGCGGCGGTGAGATTCGGGTAGGATGTCCACGTCGATGATGGAGGAGACCGGCCGGAAGTCCTGCGGCATGCCGATGCGGATGTGGGGACGCTTGCGGTTGACATCGTTGTTGCGCAGCGCGACCACCGCCTTCTTCTTACGAGTTATTGTGTTGGTGCCAAAGTTAGCATAGTCGACCTCTTCTGCAAAGAAAAAGAGGAGACAGAAAAACACAAAGAGTTAAAATTAAAGTATTTAGGGCTTCATCACTCTTAATATGCAGGTAACACAGGTTTAAAACTTTATCACGTGTATTATCCTCAGTGTTAAAAGGCACAAAAAGTTTGAAAGAGGAGATTTTGGAAAGCTAAAAAACAAACGTTTCTACACTAGAGCTACAAAACCTGTACATGATCTCTCCAGTATTCATCACATCTTTAATTCAAACCACCTGCCTCACAAAGGACCAAAGAACCTGTGTTCAAACAGCGCACAGATGTGGTTAAGAAGAACTTTTCTGTCAAAGACCTGCTCATCATTTATACAGCTTTCAGTTTTATGGTTAAAGAAGCCATAAACAAGGCTGGAGCGCTGATTAGGCAAGAAAGAAGTCAACATTTTAAGAATGATAAATGAGAGAAATGACACTCGAACATGTCGACTTGATTCGCTATTACCGAGAAGTTGCGAGCGTACACGTTTGCGTGAACTGCTGAGTGTGCACAGCATTCCTGTGCTGACAGAGGTGACCCACCCTTCTGCTACCAGGCAGCAGCTGTAAGGATTCCCAGTTTGCATTTCTGCACCCAGATACACAGGCACATACACGTACTATCCTTCATACTAACACAGAACTCGGCATGAAACACTGACATGCTCATCACGCTCTTTACAGCCAATTAAAAGCCACAAGTGACCTCAAAGGAACACAATGTGGAAAGAATGAGCTCGGAGGGACGATAAGTGGGATAATCTCAGTTAAAGCAGGATGTTTCCTGCCATATACCAAGAGCAATGAATGAAACAATGAAAGCCTTCATGGCGGACTAGATCAGCTTCAAATTGCATAACAGCTACTGCTAAACACGCTCGTGCACTTCGATGAAGGGAAAAAGTAAAGATGAAAAGTTGAGCACACTCTGAGGTGTCACACTTAATAAAAAATGACTCAACGCATTAATCGAGTTGTGTTTCTGGCACAAACACGGTGCGAGTTAGAGAGAAAAAAAAACTGTGCTGCACGGAGAATAAATAACTTGATAGCTCTCTAATCTTCCCTTCTCAGGCAGACAGGAAATCTGGACACAGTGAAGCTCGATGTGACAGGAAGCAGAGGTCCCCAGGCGGGAGCATCAGCTCCTGCACTTCCATGACAATGACTCATGTTTTCCCTTCTGTTTGGGACACCTATTTTGAAAAATGAAATTGCTGTGTGTGTGTTGGGGAGCTGTGCATTGGTAGGTGAGCACATGGCCATTTTTTTTTTTTTTTCCTTTTGGCCTCGTCTTCAAACAAGTGAAATAAATTTGGAGTCTCAGAGCAGAGCCAGCTGGCTAGTGTGGACGTCTGCCATACAGCTCCTTATGCAGTGCTGACTCATCATTAATATACGTTTTCTCCCTCCTCCTCCCCTACTTCCTCTTCCCTGAGCAAACTGTTGACTAAGCAATGGCATGTTTTAGTAAAGAATAAAACAGGTACGGAGGGTCTCTTGCTGTCAGGTGAGAAGCTTGCGGGAGTCGGCGTAGCCATCGACCACACGGGGAACTGGCGAAGACTTGAGAAACATTATAAAAAAAACGAAGGATAAATGATTGCTGGTGAAACAGTCGATTGACGTCTCCTGGCTCGGCATAAAGTAACGCTGTCAAGCTCTCGTAGATTCAGTCCAAGCTGCTGTGCCAAAAAGGTCCCGATAATGAAATGGCATTTGCTTTTAAATTCTAAAGAAAAAAATAAAAAACAAGCCCTTTTTTTCTGAATATCATCAAACTTAAAAGTGCACCATATTCTTAGTTTTTCTGTGCATGTTGTGGCAGAAGCTGATTTGATTGAATCCAGACAAGGCATTTGCTACAGGGCTGGAATTTCTGCCACAAGTGCAAGTCTGCCTGATGGGAACCATATTGGAGGGGATTGCAGCAGAGTCTCATTACAGGTTTTTTTTTCTTCTTCTTCTTTTTTTTGGTGCAACACCCTCCTTCCACACCCTCACCTCAGTCAGAAACCATCGACACACCACATCACCGGGGTATACGGCAGGACAAATGCTCATTCAAGTCCCAAATCCAATGTGTGCAGCTATAACTGTGTGTCTTTTTGTGTGTAATGTTTCACAGCTGTTCTGCAAAACCCCCGTAAGAAGCATATGTTGGTGTAATTTGTTTTAAGAAACCTACAAATACAAAAAAAGGGTGTGTCTGATATATCCTGGGGCAATAGCTGAGGAGGAAAGAGTTTAGCTGAGCGGAGGTTTGGGACAAAGTGCTCATTACACTTGTTACAATCCTCACATTAAAGGGTCCATGTGTCAACTTTGCCCCAGTGATTTCCTCTATTTTTAGGAATTTAATTACCGACGTTAAAAGATCTACTTGTCTCCCCTCCTTCTCGGTCTAAAAGCAACACCAGGAAACTAAAAGAAGTTAAAAAAAGCGAGCATAAACATTGCACAAGCCCAGCGCCATCCAGCTTGATACAATCACACAACTCTATTAAAGGCTTAGATTTCATGCGCCTTTTCCAGCTAACTGCCAAACATCAAGAAATGTCACATGGCTTGATGAAAGAATGTGAGCGAAGTAAGTAAGTAGGACGGCGTTTAACAACAGCAAAAAACAGCCGCAGGTGAAGCAGGTTCGCTCTGAACTGCCACTCACGCTCGGTGAACCCTGGAGTCATTTTATGTCTAAAGAAAACAGAAATCCTACACATCAACGTTTAAGTGCACTACAGGCATAAAAAAAAAATTAAGCAATTATTGGAACAGTCAACTGACAGAAAACTAATTGGCATCTACTTATTCCAGCTCCTCCATTATGAGAATTTCTTCTTTATTGTCTTTAGCAAAAGCAAATCGCAAAGCAAAAAGCAACATCAAAATCTTCCAGTTACCATAAACTCTGGACTATAAGTCACTACTTTTTTCACACGCTTTGAACACTGCGGCTTAAACAGTGATGCGTCTAATTTATGGATTTTTACGATTTTTACGAATGTGCCTCGAGACTAAAGTGACATTGAGAGCGACAACGAAAGAGAGACTGAGGAAGTGTGTGACGAAGTAATTCTGAAGCTGTTCAAATCCGACACTGAAGAAGACGACTTTAGTGGTTTTAGTGCAGGAGGAAGATGAAGATAGTGATCAATGACTTTTCCTGGTAGGCGACTGTATTTCTTATTTTCTTAACCAGCCGTGTTACAGGCACTGTTCGGAAAAAAAGCATTTACGTATTTGTGTATGTTACCACTTTGTATTTAGTTAAAAGTTTAAAAAAATCTTTCTGTGTAAATATCTCATGTTACAACGTGGACACCTGCAGCTTATAGACAAGTGCGGCCTGTATATGTACAAACCTGGTTTTCTTTTTAAAAATTGTGGGTGTGGCTTATAGTCAGGTGCGCTCAATAGTCTGTAATTTACGGTAATTTAAAAGACATATTATCACAAAAAAACACATAAACAAAAAAATGTAAACAAATAACACATGCTAAAATTACACCATTTATCAGAGCCAGAAACTGTAAAGACTAATTTTCAACTTTCCGATGGTCCTTGAACTGGACTTTTTGTTTTGTTGGGAAAATCATGATATTTCATCCATATCACTTTCTGCTACTAGTCTCATTTAGAATTCCAGCAAAAAACAAAACGTTTTAAGCAGAATCTGCAAAAAAACATAACCTAGAAGCCATTAGTCATTAGTGACTCGGCTGAACTGCAGGCTGTGTTTATGTAGAGCAGGTAGCAGACAAATACAGAAACAAATGAATATAAAAGTGTACAATGTTTTTAGTATGTTCAGCCACTGTTTTTCCTCCAAATATTTGTAACATCCGTTGGCACTTGGAAAAACATTGTACACACTGATGACAAGTTTTTCCATTTTTGTAAACTAAAAATTCTAAGACATTCCCTTTTTTTTCTCTTTTATGATTGATGGCATTCTAACTTTGTCATACTGCACAAAATATATTTTTGAGTTCTCTACTTCTAGCCATGGTTGTGCTGTCAATAGAGGTGCAGGACTTTATACTACAGTAAAAAAAAGTTGCCCACATTGAGTAAAAATGGGACAAAAAAAACACCAAGAAACTCTGTGGGGTTCAAAGAGTTAAGTGTCTTTGGGTTTCAGATGAAACGAGGCCTTTGAGGACATCACTTTGGGCTCTGGGAAGCCGTGATTACCATTTTTCATCAAGATAATAATCAGCAGATGAGCTGATGAAAATAATTGTAAGCTGCTGGACGAGGATGACATGCGATGACAGTTTTTGGAGATGCCAAACAAATTAAGATGTCGAGTCGGAGGAGCAGACTGTAGCTGTGTGTCTGTCTGCAGGCCTCGGGTATTATATCATAGGCCAGTGCATTCATCAGAGAGAAAAGGCTTCTTCCTTTGTAAAGCTAAACACTAAAGTGCACCAAAAAAAAACATCCCAAACACACTGTGATAGAAACTGTGTGTCTCGTGGTGAACTTGCATGCTTTTCTTTTGCAGAGTTTTAACTTAATGCGGCTGCAGCTGAAGATAAAGCGAGAAGATTACCCTTCTGTCTAAAGTGCAGATGAAACAGGACTTCTTTCTTCAACCAATCTCAAGACGCTAAATGAGGATGAACTATCAGGTGTCACGGCTTTCTAGTTCTAACTGCCAAGTGTGGGAGGGAGCACGTTCCAGCCGATCACACAATAGTTATTGTAACAGCTCCTGACAAACCTAATCCCTGCTGCACTAGAGCATGATGGGTAAGCCGACGCGAACCCGCCGATCAGCGACTGCATCTACACAACACCTCCGAACTGAAGCCCGTTACAAGTTTGTTTCTTGTTCCCATTAGCTCTTACTCAGTGTTTCCACTGTTTATCTATTGATCACAGTATGGAACATAGAATAACAGTGTAGAGATACACAAATCCAGAAACGCTCACTCTGTGTATGTGTAGTAAGCAGCAGCTGTTTGCATTTACTCTAAACCTTCACTTTCTTCTAAACCTAAGGTCAGGGAATTCCACTAAAAAAAATAAAAAATCCAGCCAGCTAATAGTGAGGCTAAATGCTGACAGAGATGGAAAGAACATTCGCTCGCTTAAACATCTGAGGTAAAGAGCATCAGCGAGGGGGAACACGAGAGCTCCGACACAGCTCGGTGGATAAAGAGGATCAGAAATTCACAGCGGGATTTCGGTGTTTTTACAGCACTGTAAACCTCAATTCAAAGCAATCATGAAAAGTTGTTGCTTTTAGGGATACTGGAGCTAAAACCACATGAAAGCCAGGCAGCACCACCTAGCGTGGCTCGGAGCAGGTCAAAGGGCGAGGTCGGAGGTGGAGACACGGCTTCTGCATTCTGCTCTCACACTCTGACACTCGAGGAATGCGCTGGTTAATGTAGTTGGCGATATCGCCCAACCGGAGCAAGATCTGCTTAACTTCAGCGCAGGCGTTGGCTGCTTTGACCCAAATCGACGGACTATTTCAAGCTCGCAATAATACAGTTTAAGTAACGTGATCCATCAGTGGCGTATTGTTAATCTCGCTCTCAGTTTTTAATGAGAACTACATGAATCCTTGTGGTGCAAAAAAAAAAAAAACCAGGCCAATGAGAAGCTTGTTAGCAAACTGGTTCTCAGTTGCTATTAAATGCCCCATGCTGTTTTTAAGCTTAGAAAGCCTTGGAAAGAAAAAAAAAAAGAGGAAAAATAGTCTTTGTTCCACTGCGGCCCACCTCTAGTGAACCAAAGCTGTGAAAGGAAGGCGTTTTTTTTAAAAAAAAGTCCTACTGCTTTTCCAGCATCTCCCATAAAAAAAGCAGGAATCTAAGGAGTTTTATGATCGACCATTAGGACCTCTGTGCACACTTGTTCCTGGCAGGTCTTCTATCACTCACCACTGACTTGACACTACAGAGCGAAGACAATGGAAATGAACCACAAGCCACTATTTCAAGCCAAACCTTTTTCAATCGCTGGTCAGTTCATGTGTGACATGAGTAATGCACAGGAGTGAACGGAGGAAATGATTCAACAGGAATTTGTATGATGTGTGTGTGTCCTACTTTGTAATGTGAACAAGTCAAAACATTACAGACAAATACAAGCGTTAGCTCCTGGCTTTACTTTGTGAATGTGTAACACGGCAGCCACAACCCGCAGCGACACCATAATCACGGCACAGAAGTCCAGATTAATGATGTTTGAAGAGGTGTTTGGGGCCGACGGCGGCACGTGCGATATTTCACACGGGACTTTGTGAAAGTTGACACACCATGTAAAATATTTTTGTTGTACCTGTGTTGGTAAAGAGGAAACCACAAGGACAGGAGAAACTAATGGCACGCTGCAACCGGAGCCAAAATGTATTTTCCACAATTTGTCAGCGTTTAGCGTATGTAGTACGAGTAGATGTGTGTGGCTGAGTATCAGAGCACATGAGGATCTGTATGAATGGAAAACTTTGTGCATGATGGCGAGTAGACGGTGAATATAGGACGATTCTGCAAAAACACAACTACAATCACCTATAAAGAATAAATGATTTGTGATTTGAACCCTCTGAATCTAAAAGCTGGCTGGCAAATTTAAAATGCATGTTTTTTGTGTGCAAAAATGTCAAAAATACACTATTTATTAGAGACGGAAAACTGTAAAACAGTCATCAACAATCATATTTCATCACTATCACTTCAATCTTTATGTCTCTTTTTTTTTTTTTTAAATGCCAAAAATAAATCTTATGCTGCAGCCAGATTCTGTTAAAAAAAAAAAAAAATCAGCATTTCTTGGTACAAACCAGGAGCCATTAATGGCTCAGCTGAGACCAACAAACAAGTGGCAAAAAATATTTTCAGCAGAACTGGGTTGAACTGCAGGCTGTGCTTGTACATAGCAGATAGGACACAAGTATGTAATCAAACAAAACAAGCAGTAAAATATGCATAGTATGTCGTAGAACAACCTTTACAAAAAAAAACATCCCAGTAATAACAACACATGGAGACACTGAAAAATGTTGTACAACTTGGTTCAATTTCTGAAGATTAAATAATCAAAATACCGCAAACTCTGGACTATAAGCAACTACTTTTTTCACACGCTTTGAACACTGCAGCTTAAACAACGATGCGGCTAATTTATGGATTTTTACCATTTCTACGAATTTGCCTCGAGACAAAAGTGACACTGAGAACGACAACAAAAAAGAGACTGAGGAAGTGTGTGACAAAGTAATTCTGAGGCTGTTCAATTCCGACACTGAAGAAGACGACTTTAGTGGTTTTAGTGCAGGAGGAAGATGAAGATAGCGATCAATGACTTTTCCTGGTAGACTGCTGTAGTTCTATTTTCGTAACCAGTCATGTTCCAGGCACTGTTTGGAAAAAAGCATTTACGTATTTGTGTATGTTCCCAGTACGTATTTAATTAAAAGTTAAAAAAATCTTTCTGTGTAAATATTTCATGTTACAACGTGGACACCTGCAGCTTATAGACAAGTGCAGCCTGTATATGTACAAAATTTGTTTTCTTTTTAAAGTCCACCTTATATTCAGGTGTGCTCAATTGTCCGGAAATTACGGTAATAAACTTTTTTATTTTGCATCCCACTTCCATTGAGGTACAGGACTTTATATCTCAGTGAAAAATGAGCCCACAGTGAGTACAAAATGTGACATAAGCAAATAAAAAAAGCCCAGAAACTGCTTGGGGGTTGAGAGGACTGAACTATGCCATCAGCGGAGAGCCTTATTATAACATGCATGTGAGACTCGGGGGTCGAGGCGACTGGATCAACACCCTGCTAACAGCTTCAGTGGTGGCCCCTCGGGGGTGCGACCCCTGGTAATGATATTTTTACCCAGTGATCCGACCCAGACACTAGCAGCCCAGCTGAGGAACTTCACAGACACACAGTCCTTTTAAACACACTTCCCAGAAGCAGTGTTTTCTTCACTAACACCAGAGCAGTGCAGAAACACTACATCACAGTTGGGTAGAACTGAATGAAAGAGTAACCACTCCTCTAAATTGCTCCTGTACACTTGGAACAATAAACCAAAGACTAGTCAAGTTAGTGCAGGTTTAAAGGAGCAATCTGACATTTTGGTAATGTGCTTCTTTTTGCTGAGAGGATCACCATTTCTGGTTGGGAGCAGTGGCTTGCCTGGCCTCTCAGCTTGTTGTTTGGCGACTGCTATGGTAAACAGAGTAAACAGCAAACAGTCAACCAGTTAACCGTCTGCTCGCCGTAGCTTCATATGTAGCTTCAATCCAATCTCTTGTATGTTGGGGTATTTCCCCTTTTTTTATTTTATGGTTTGACAGAATTCTTCAATTTCTACAGATGCAGAACTTTCACCTGACCGTCATGATATACATTCATGGGTTCAGTCCCGTGTGCCTCCACAGTGGTAGCCTGTAACCTCTGCTCAATCTACAGCATATGCAGCTACAGTCCATCTATGAAAGTGACATTCCTGCGCCCCGACAACCCCCTCCAGCCCCCATCATGGTTTTCGTCCAAGCGTGACAAAGTGCTTAGTGACAGGAGAGACCATAATCACTGGAGAGAGGCAGAGACGAGGCACACACAGAGAGAGAATAGTGAATAGTGCTGGACCCTGCTGCCTTTTGCATTAGGTCACTGGATGCTGTGGCAGTGGGCTTCATTCCTGGGCCCCACAGACAGACACAGACACACACACACACACACACACACACACAGACACACACACACATACAGCTGGGAGCGCCTCACTTTCAAAAAACCACCAGGAATACGGCATACAGCAGGAAGGGGATGAAACATCACATGACAGCGGAGTCTCGCAGGACAAAACAAGGGCGACGCAGTATAACGCAGTACAGTAAGCGTATGTGTCCACTCTCACAATGTTTTTTCCCACTTTTGTTTGCATTAGAAAAGACATGATTTAATGAAATGCAGAGCGCTTTGTGTTGCTTTCTCCTCATAGCGTGGGGTCACAAATAGCTGGTTTTCATGACTCTCCAGCGGTTTCGTACAACACATCCAAACACAGCAGAATGAGCTGAATCGCAAATTTCTGCTTCCCTTTCCCATGTAATACAAACTGCACAGAAAATGCTACAAGAACAAAACAACACAACAGGCATTTCTCTTCAAATGCAAGCATGCAGCGTACTTGTATCTGACCGGTCAAGTCTGTCGATTTAAAAATGATGCAAATGCATGAACCCGAAACAGTCGGTATTCCTGGACGCCTCTGCTCCTCCACGGTGGAGATGGCTGGGAAGTCTATCTGTGTGTTTAGGGGCCGACTGCTGCCAAGACTTTCAACTAACACTAACATGGAAAAAGAATCCAGACAGAATAAAGAAGTTTTTTTTTTTAAACATGCAAACATATTTCACATTCTTGCAGGGGTGGTTGAGGCAGAGCCCGGGTGGAAATTTGGAGGAGCTCAATAAACGTACGAGGTTATAATCGACAGCTGCTGCGCCGAAGGTTTGGGTTGGAGCTCGCTGGGAGTTTCTGTGATCTTGTGCACGCCCTGTTATGCTAGGTGCACAGAAAACAATGAACATATAGGCAGTGGTAGGGAGGAACTAAGTAGATTTACTCAAGAACTGTACTTGTGCTTCAGTATTTGCGTTTTCTACTGCTTTATACTTGTACTTTAATACATTTCAGAGGAAAATATATGGTTAGTAGTTACCTTAAATTTGTCAGTATACTAAATAAATCAAACAACATTGAAATATTAAAAATGCTACATCCAATAATCCTATTACAACTAGAAAACCTACATAAAAATTCAGTAAAATGCGTACATTTACACTTCATTTTCTGCAGGACTTTTGCATCTAACAGTGTATTTGACATTGTATTATTACTAATCTTTCATAAGCAACTTTCACTAGCGCGTGCAAAGAGTGTACACACAAGCTGATCTCCTTCAACCTGCTCGCTCTGCAGAGATAGTAGCGAAAAGCAGCCTTGACTGTCATGCAGACTTGTTTTTTTTTAGCAAACTTGGAAGACCCACAATCACTGTTTAGTCTGCGTTTGTATTAGCTGCATTCTTCTGTTAGATTTAGGAAAAAGAAAGGAGACCTTGGGATTACAAAAAAGCAAAAGGAGAGCCAGGTGACACTGCCTGCAAGAGAATTTGGGGGAAACAGCTGAAATGAAACCAGACAAGGCAGTGAAACTTATGTGCATAAATATATACATATACATATTTATGCTGGACGGCACTTTGCATGCACCTCGTCTGTTCCCTTCACTCATCCAAGCAGCAGCACACGGAGGCCGAGCTGCACATCTGGGACGAGTTAAACGGAGGTGCCTCGTCTGCTCCGTTCTGGCTCGGCCTGCGTGGCGGGGTGTCGGAGGGAGTCGCAGGTTTGAGATTCGCTGCAGGTATCAACCCCCCCTCAATTTCTCTCTTCAACAAACCCCTCCCCGGTACCTATATGCACATAAATGCTGGGCCAAATCACAAGAGAGTTAAAGGTTAAAGGGAAGAGGAGGGCGTTTAAAGAAGAAGGGAGTATGAGAGCGTGTACCTAAGTAGATTAATCTGTGCGCAGGAGGCTGGGTGGGGGGGGGAGTTTGACATGCAGCAGAAGAGGGGAGGGTGAGACATCAAAGCGGGAGGAAGAGCAGAGCGATGAAGACGGGTCTCGCATTCCTCAAACTTTTCATTTTCAGGACGAACGATCCGCACTCCATCGAACGACTTCACTGCCTTGCCTTCCTCCGTCTTTCTCCACTGCTTCTGGTTTTAATGCAGCTGCCTCTCCGCTGATCATATGCAAGCTTCAACCTCAAAAACACATGCTGTTGATTTAAGCTCCCCCCTCCTTTAAGCCTTCACTGCCATCTGGCCCACAGGTACCCGGGCTGCCTTCACTGCTTACGTGAAAATCTAAATACATGTCACTGTGGAATATGAAGTTAATGGAAATTTGGGACTTTTTTATTAACTAGACATACTCAGACATAAGCAAAGGGATGGATTTTTCATTTAAAAGAGAACAATAAAGAGTCATGTGTTACATTAGAACACCTCTAAGTCCCACAAGCGTATGACAAATAATATATTTTCCTCGCATTTTGACAAAGGAGGGATCAGGGGAAATGGATTCTGGCAGCGTACGGGTGACACAAGTCACAGCAGCAGACTTGGACTTGAGTCCTTGCCACCTGTCTGGCCTTCTGTTGTCCATGTGAGCGATCAAATGAGTGGGTGTGTGTGAGAAGGGCAAGACTTTAGGATAACACACAGACAACACAACGGCTCTAAATGCCCGCTAAACTGTGAGGGAAACTCGAGACGTTGTTTCCTGATAACCAGCCTTTCTGTGTGTTTTCAAGAGCGGGACGTTCGGAGGAGATCCTAACAAAATAACACTCGCAGTATAAACTTTCAATTCGTCTCCCACACTCGCGAACCAAAACACGAGCTTATCCGCCTTCAGCCTCTCCGACCGTCGAATAATGTTTAATGAGCCCCAGGCTGAGAAGACTTGCTCTCAACTGGATTTGCTCGGCGTTGCTTAATGAAGAGAACAATGTTTACGAGTCCTGCGTGCGTATTATTCATCTCACTTCAGGAGTGAGAAGAAAGGGAGCATGGCTCATTTGGAGCAGCTTGTTGAGATAGTTTTATGGTTAAAAGAAATGAATAGTGCAGTTTTACTTGAGTCAAATTTGTTTTTTAATGTTATTTAAATAGAGGAAAACAGCTTAATAAAATGCCCCCCTAAAAAACAGCCAAACTGGAAGGGAGGGTTTAGAAATAATAAATCCACATGTAAAAAGAATGCAGCGGTTGCTGCGGAGGGCGGGGGACCAAAAATATTTTCTATATTGTAAAAACCATCTGAATTTCACTAAACCACTGGGACTCACATACTTCTGTGTTTTTGTGTATAGCCATCTAACATGGGAACATCTCAACAATATCTGGAGGGCAGATAGAAGAACTGACGTCTAAATACTGTAGCTCTGTGCAATATTATACAATGTTGTTGGGCTTTCTGTTGCATGTGTGTGTGTTTCAGCCATTCATCTATACTACTGTCCAAAGAACTGTTTAAAACCACTGTCATCCAAAGGCCGTTCATGTAGACAGAGACCCAAATACACCCAAATACAGACATCACCAACACAGCATGAGGTGCTACCAGTTAACAAATAGCAATATAATAGTAACGTCCTAAAAATGACCATAAACAGTAACTAATTGGGGAGTTTTCACCTCCATGAACCAACTGGTGGCCAAATGGACAACACAAAGAAAACACGGCACACATTTTTATGCTGGCTACGGATTTCCTGAAATATTTCCTCTGGTATAACTACCATCATCAGCGCCAATACTGAGCATATTTCCATTTAAATTCACTTTGGTTTTGGCTGCAATGACCCACAAAGCTCTTCAGCGATAAAACGTGTCCCAACCTGATTGGATTTAGACCCGTGTCTGATCTTAGTACCTCAAAACCACAGCTGAACTCCTGAAGACCTCTAGCGTTGTTTCTATATCCACCGACTTCAACCTTCCCAACCTTTTGGCACTGATCTGGGATAAAGTCACTTTTTAAGCTTTTATCTGCAGCAGGTGACAGACAACAAGCAGACTAGGAGGATTACGGTCTCTTGCGCACACACAGGCCAAGAAATGCTGCAGGATGTGACATTCGTTCAGACAGGTGAGGAAATGAGACGGCCAAAGCAGTAAACGTGCATGCAGACATGTGGAAAATTGACTAAATTTCTTGTGTACACAGCTGAAGAATGACAAGTGGAGTCATATTTCCTGTGCGCCAAATTTGAGTTTGTTTGTAATAAACCTGCCGGCTTAAGGGAAAACACAAAGCGAGACTGAGAAAGGGCGAGACCGTCTGTCTTCACAGAGGACATCTTGCTGAGAAGGTCTTACATCAACCCACAGGAAAAGTGATCCTTTGTTATGAAGCTGCCTCTGGAGACATTCGTCTCATTCGCACCGTGGGCAAGAAAAATAACCCATCGCGCTGCGGCTTGATTAATAAGAGGCCAAAGAAAATGTTGTCCCAGAAGCTGAATGAGATCATTTCTATCCTTATGCATGCAGACAGTCTCACATCCACCTCTTCTATTGACAAGCTCAGCGGTCAAGCGTGCTTGCCGCAAATCAATATGATAGCTCCGGTTGAATATTGGCTTCGTGTCCACTGTTATTGTTGATCCAGTTGGAAATGGCCATGCATAATCCTCAGCATGAGATTTGCAGTGGAACACGGCGGGACCGGCCATTAACTCTCACTGAGCTCTAATCAGTCATGAACAAGGATCAATGAAAAGCCCCTTCCTGGCCTCCAGGTGAAGCCGCCCCCCCCCCTTCCCTATTCCCCGAGTGTGATTGGTGAAATCCTTTGCATGCTCGGACAGGCCTCTCTCCCATCATTCCCTGCACCTGAAACTCCCTCTCTTACACGAGCAAACAGCATAACAAGAGGGCTTCCTGAGCGTGGTGACACATATCCTCGGTTCTTCCTGCTCCTGCTTTGCTCCACTGACTCCATTTGTGGCTTTTGCTTCATCTCGTCTCTGGAGCAAAATCATTACTCTCTCCTCTCCCTCTCTCACACACACAAACAACATGTCAAAACTGACTGTGGGAGTATTTCCACATGAGCTGTCAGTGTCCATTGTTTCAGGAAATCTCTAGGACACAATTCATATCAGGACAAGAGTCACGGCTCATTCCTCCCCTCCTCCATTCTTTTTCCTTCCTCTCCCATCCTGAACTGCTGAGTTGGCCTGATTCAACCACCAACTCGTGGCCCACATGTTTGGAGAAGGGGGGGAGGCAGGGAGAAAGGGCAGTGTCCTCTCACGGTGTGTCTGTCGACTCCTGCCAGGCATGTGTGAGTCAGGTCAGCAGCTCATAAGATAGTAGGAGGAGGAGGAGGATGAAGGCTTTAGGTTATAACTTAGTTTGTGAAAGTTTATTAATGTTTGACGTCCATATGCACAAAATCCAAAACTGGCTCAGTGACAAACCAAAACATGTGACTATGACTTGCAGGTGTGCAAGTCAGACGAGCTGCTTTTAGCTAGAGATGGTTAAAAGATGCAGAAGTTGTGCAGTTTTGAATAATGCAACTGTCTATAGTAAAGCAAAGCAAAATATCCCCATCGAATATCCAATTACTAAATGGTCACTTCAAACACCACCATGCAGGTTTTGATGCTCCTTGTGGTTTCCTTGGATGTTCAATGAAGTTTGCAGTGTCTACTGTCATTGCTAGCTCTGCTGATTCGTGATGGCCAATCATAAAAAAACCAGCAAGCTCAGTCGTAGCCAATCAAATTGCTCCGTTGCATTGTTACGGCTGAACAACTGCCAGAGCGGTTTTGGTGGGGCACGACAGCTTGTCTCATTGTCTTAGCCTCATGACCTATATAAGACTGCACATCGTCTTTTAGCTGGCTTTAATTGTCTCCTATAATTCCTCACCATCACACACACACACACACACATATAACTGCTGCACTGTTCCACACAAAATCAAATGTGTTAAATATGAAACAAAAAAAGTACCACGCTCCTTCAGTTGGCATCTAAAATGTGTGAATGCCTAACTACACTCAAAGTGATAACTCTAAAATATAGCCTCCCCCCCCTTTTTTTTCTACTTAAAAACAAACAACAAAATGGTTTCTTATTTCGTCAGTGTGGTTCGGCCACAAGGGGATGCGAGAAAAGTAAACAACCCTAAAGAAACAGTCGACTCCCTCTCAGCAGACCAGCAAAGACTATTTCAAGGAGAAAAAAAAACACTGCAGGCCTATGAAATGGGTCGTGACACAAACGTGCAGCATTGCATGTAAACACGTTGGCAACTGCACGTGTGCATGCATGCATGGGCTGTGACTGGCTATCCCCACATTTACCACTATTACTGAGGTTCCACTGACCGAACACGATGCAAAGATAATAAACATGGAGCCTGACTGGGGTCCATGCAGGCAGAGTTCATATAGCACACTTGTAAGCTGTCTTGTGTTTACGTAAACTTTCGTGTTAAGTGAATTTCGTTCTGGATGTTTTTTTCCTTCAGGGCCGCAAACTTCTGACCAGGGTCATGAAATGGCGAAAACAAATGACGTCACATGTCGGGCACATCTGGGGACGACAAGGAATGTGTGTTTGTTTGCAGTGTACAGCGGTTATAGTATATGGGCCTGCATGTGCATCTGCAGCAGCAACACACAACAGACTCCACTTATTTCAAAGCAGCACGATGAATGCCGTACATCATTATTTACAACATGAGGGAGGGTTGATCGAATGTCAAGCTACCACGAGTCCGCATGAACCTGTTTTTGTAGCTGAGCTAACTTTAAGTGAGCTGGGTGGCTCTGAAGCCAACATTACCAGCGGTGAGTGTGTTTGCTGCGGCGAAGCTGTCGAGAAGCAAAGTCAGTCCCTCCTTTGTAATTATGGATTCCCAAAATAAGTCTCTGCAGCGGCAATAGTAGGTTGGTGTTGCACTAGCTAGCAAGCATTTGTCATGGCTCAACTTAGATACCAGAAAGCTGCATGTTGTCTCTGATGTTGCACGAAGCAGATAAAATCCAAACGCTCTGAAGATTACGAGGATTCAAATGAGCAGTTTAGACGAGATTCTTGAGAATATCATCCATATAAACTTCAAATGTGAAACTGATCCAATAGTTACTGAAACAAATGAAACTTTACTCCAGGTAAGGCAACCCCAGTGAAAAAATACTCAAATTAGATGACAGAAAACTTAATTCAAAAATAGTCCAGGGTTTGATCTCATCCACACAAACTTTAAATGGCAACTTGCTGAAATCAGGTTAACTTGGATTTCCTCAAAGGACACAAATCCTCTGCTCAAGCTCGCACTTGTGTTCACAACATGTACATGTGTGAATTAGTGCGAGCTCTCTACTGTTACACACATATACACACACACTGAGCATGCCTGGCCTTGTCCTTCAGCAGAGCTGTAATTAAGGAGGAACTGCAGAGAGCAGTCTCACAGCGAGCCGTCTCTGCACAAAACCAGCGGCTCCTCCCTCAGAAACCCACTAACACCCACCCAGCGTCCAAACTCCCCGCTCTGTCTAACCCCAAATCTTCACCCTCTTCCCTCACTTTGCTCGTGGCTCAGCCCAAACTTGGCCTGGGAATTTTCCACTGCATTCTCTTATTCGGTCAATTTCAGTATTGTCTCGGTCCCGGCTGAAGGAATTCATCATTTACATGTGATGTTTAATGCATTAAGGGGAGGCACTGCTGATCAAATGTGTTTGTTGAACCATCAAATCATGCTAATGGCGTCCTACAACAGCCAGTTGTCTGTGAAAATGAACTGAATTTACCACCATCCAAAAAGGAACAATAGTTTGACATTTTGATTTCTTGCTCAGAGGAATACCCGGTTCAGTGATATACACATCAAACCCACATCGAGAGTCAGGAATAGAAATAAAAGGAAACCATGCATATGTGGGCAATCAACAGAGGGAGCGTGCATTTAGATGAACAGAAAAGTTTAACTGATACTAACATCATATCGACTTTCCATCTTAGCGAATGTTGCCAACAGTTAGTGGTGAATACGCTAGCGAATAGAAGCGTCAGCAGCGAAGACGACGGCAGTGAAACTCCATCGGCGCTTGTTTTTAAATATTTTCCCGTTACGTACCCTTGAAAACAACATATCGGCCCAATTTGCAGCGTAATTTTTTTAGGCAGCAGAGTAATGAGCTGTCACTCTGTTATAATGCTGGCGAGAAACCTGAGGTTGTATCGTTTGGAATTCAGTTTTTTTGCTCAATCATTGACACAGAGAGCGTGTTCTTCCTGAAGGGGGCGGGGACAGCAGCAGCTCAGCTACACTAAAAGCTGCAGACACTGAAACAGCCCATTTTTAACAGGGATAAAACCAGGGGAGGTTAATGGTGAAATAAACTATCCTTGCAGTGCTTAGAGCTGAAAATTGAAAGACACATTCTGGGGATGTGTGAAATGTTCAAATATTTTTGGGACCTTTAACTTTTTAACAGTTACAAGCTGTGAATGAATCCAATGCAGGAAAAGGCACGATAACTGGATCCACATCTGCTGCTTCAAAGTGGTATTAGATGATAATATTGACACTATTCTCATACCTGTCCGTTAAATATGAAACTACAGAAAGAAAACTGATTCGAAACAGGCGGAAACAGTGAACCTTGCAAAGCCCACATATTGACAGATTTTATCTTATTTGTTTAATACAAAAGCTAAGCCAAGCTAGTTGATTCCCACTGTTTCCAGTCTTTATGCTAAGCTAGGCTAACAGACTGTTGGGTGTAATATAAATCTTTTCTGACCTTTAACTGTATTTTCTAACATGCCAAATAATTCTTTTAATTAGTTTTTACCTAAACATTCAAAAAGGTAGTTGATATTTCTGCAAGATTATGCATTTCTATTTATCAGTCGAGGGCAGCGTTACAGGGAAAGATATGATTCCATATGGACAAAAAAACAAGCTGAAATCCTATAATATGGCTGAACAGAAGGGTTGTGATCGCTTGAGTTTTATAAAGTTCGGACAGAGATAAAGTCCAAAACAAAGCTGTGTCCGTTATTCCTGGCATAAAATTAAAACAAACACATAAACAAGGAACAGAAACCCACACACAGTTGGAAAGTCACAGGATCTGAAGCCATAAACCAAGGGGAAGACATAAGGCACTATTTCAGGCTTGTTTTTTCTCTTTGAAGGCTCGTGCAGCTGAGGAGTGGCTGGGGTGGTGGTAGAGGCCGAGGAAGTTGTTTGTTTGTCCCCGAAGGACCGACTATATCCATCACATCCATCATACCATTTCCAGAGTCTCCATCTCCGGGTTTATGCAAATGCAGGATGGGGTCAATTTCTACTCAGCCACCGAGCCTTTTTGGACTCGGAGCAGTCAAAACAGAAAAGCCTGCCGAGGTGTGATGGCATTTCTGAATTGAGAGCAGCTGTGTGTAAAGTTCACTATGAAGAACTGCAAATCAGCTGCATCCTTGTGGAAATCTGCATGTCAAATACTGGAGAAAACATTTAATCAGCTTTGTTAGAACCATTTCCCACCAACCAAACTCCTTTTTTTTTTTTTGACAATTCAAAACCCAAAAACGAGCACAGTGTTTACTCAGAGGTTTAAAAACGCACAAATAAATCCATGAAATGCTCGTTAAAAGCGACAAACAGACGATGTGGAGGAGGGGGTGCCCTGACACAGACACTCCTGTCCCACAATGTCTGGAAACTTCATTGTGGGAGAGCGGGGGCGCGGTTCAAAGCGGGGTCGTAAACCAAAATGAAAGCAGGGACTTAGGAAACACAAACACCAATATAGTTTTGACAAACACAACAAGCCTTGAAAGTTTAATTAAAACACAGAAGCTCCCCTCCCCGGACTCGAGAACAAAGAGAAGCGCTGCTTATGTGTGTCAGCTGCATATGAACAAGTCCAAAATGCTTTATTGCAGACTATCTGGTGGTGCGATTGTCATAATTTCACAAAAACATACGACACATGTGACAGAACAATGTGCGTGCAGGCTCCCAAGTGGCTGCACGTTTGAGCATCCGTGCAGATTTGCATTTTTGCCCCTTTTCGTGCCAGCTGACGTGATTTACGGCATCATCCCGGCCGGCCTGCAGCGGCTTTGCAGTCAGAGGCACAAAAGAGAGGCAGCTCCCTCATCAGACGGGGGGCTGCTGCTGCTCTGTCCAGCTCCTGGCAGGAACCAGGCATCTCCATCACACTTTAACTATGGCTGGCATTGTCTGAAGACAGGCCACACACAGGTTTTATTGAGGAGCCCACACACACACTCCTTAAAAGATTTTATGGCACAGAAAATTTCTCTCAGTAGAGACGGGGCTTTCTGTTTCGTATAGCTCAGAGATGCGCCGGTTTCCGACTGAACACCTCACTCGCCTGAGATGAAAGGCGACACATTCTCCCGTGCTAGTGCTCTCTGAATGTGACCCAGATGTGTCATCAAAGTATCTGTTCAAAGCTTACAGAAAAGCTCTAATAAAAGTCTTATTGCCTCATCCCGTTCATGACATTTGCTTGTGTCATCTCTGCTCGTACGAGGCTTACTCTTTTGAAAACTGACTCAGATCGCAACAGCCAGACCGCAAGATAGAGGTGGACTCAACCTGCCCGGTCCTCCCTGCTTCCTTTCCCCCCCTTTCTCACTGTCAGGCTGACTCCCCACTGTCTGCCGTGGTTTTTCTCCCCCTTTTGCCCTTGACAATGGAGTCATGAGTGAGCTCTAATGTGAAAAGAATGAGGACCGGTCTCAGCAGCTACCTAAAACAGAATTCTTGAACGTGTACCAAGATGATCAGACAGACGGGTTTCACTGTTCTGCTGCCATCCGTCCGGCCGGAGCTGCAGAAAGCAAAGACTGGAGGAGATGTAAAAGAAAATAAAAGCATGAGAAGGAGGGGGGAAAAAAAGCTGAGATTAACAGACAACAGCTGTCTTTCTCCATCAAGGAGCAGTAGGCAGCACGTCGGCTTGTTGTTCCCTTTCACTAAACCAGGTCCTTCATGGCGCAGCCTGAGGCGGCTCTCTGGTACCGAGCCACAAAGACCAAAAGGTACTTGAAGCAGCAACATAACAGAGCGCACTCCAACTCACTCTTAATGACTCTGCAAATGGAGTTACAAAAAGCATACAGCGGTGAGGGCAGTGCCTTTACATGACAAAAATAGCTGTGCTGGTATGAGGAAAAGGATGGTTTCCGTCCAGCGTGGTGTTTGATGGAATGGCTGGAATGCAAGGTATTAATCCAGCAAACATCATCCAGAATGCAACTGAGCAAACAGGACAGAGGAGGAAAAAGCTGCACATTGGCATGAATAAATTCTGAATTATCTACACTAATCAAGAGATCAATTCTAATCCAGCGTCCGAGGACTAAATCAGCTTAGTGAGGTCTGACTGGGACAAAACGCTAATTACTGAGGGGGCTCTTTCTCTCGTCTGTACGGGGTCACAGCTTTAACCTGCAGCTACCATGACGGAGCACTGGCCTGTTGACACATCTGCAACACAAACCCATCGACGGACATGTGGACAAACGCACACGCTGCGAACACACAAGGCATGCACGCACGTGTTCTCAGGAGCCCTTCGGTGAGAGCGTGGCCAGATGTGCTGACAGGATCCCTGCAGTTGGCCACCAGACAGCGGCTCTAAAACGTACAATAGCTGCTTAAGTACCTACATGCAGAAATCGATACAATAATTATCAAACAGTGAGGAGAATTTGTACTTTCTGGAGCTGCAATGTGTTTAAGTTGCCAAACCAGAAAATATAAAAACAACTTGAAAGTATGAAAAGAGTAAAGAAAAAAAAAAAAAGAAAAAGATGAAATGTAACAGTGAAAAGAGGAGTTTGCAGCAGAAGAGTTCAAAACAACACTGAAAAGAAATAAGATGACTGCTGTTATGAGGAAATAAGACTTTATAAACATGCATGAAAATTGCTTTCAGCAAAGACAAAACCAGACAAAACACCAAACCAAACTTCTTCTCAGTTTCAACATTTAGACCGTAACCCTTTCAGAGGTTCAACCGTGGCAGCAGAGTTTCTGCTTCACTGGCTTCCTTCATTCTGCCTAATGTCGTCTCTTTGTCTGCTCCTTTCTCTATTTAGAAAAAACAGAGTTATTAAGAAACAAACTCCACGAAAAACTGAGAAACAAAGTGTAGAGGTGGGTTGTTGAGAGCGACTAATGCTTCAGCAGAAGTCAGAGTGAGAAAGGTCGGGTCAGGTCTGGTTAAGGTCAAACTTGTGAGCTGTCATCCACGTCATTAACATCCCTGAACATCTCCATGTGCATCAGATACAGCGACAAAACACTGCCTAACCTGGAATGAAAGAAAGTAACCGAGACTGGATGTCAACAATTTTCAGCAGCACTTCTCTAACATTACAACTAATACAATGAAAGAATTCATTAACTTTTTACTGAAGGAACTTTAAAGGCAGCATTAGTAGTTTCCTTGTTGTCCCCCATTTGAACCAAACAGGTCTGAGTGTAAATGACACCTCTACATTCACAGCCTGCCAAGCATTTTTTCTGTCGACAACACACTTCTGATACAACTGATGCAAAAAGGAAAAAAAGCCAAAGAGCCCATTGTTGAAAGTCAGCGAAGCGCAGACAGTCATAGAAATGTATTTTCTTTTATCTCCAAGCAACAGTGCTGCCCGAGCCGTTGTGAAACAAGCATCGGTCTGGACGTCTGCACGGCTTAGCTTGAACTGGCACGGCAGCTGACTTCTTTTTTTCTGCTGTTTTTCTGCTCTGATACCACATCTCTCTTTAGTTTGGCTGGTCTCTGGTTCTGGTTTTCACAGGTGTGGGCAGCAGTCGGACTGCCGGAGCCGTAAGCTCAGCACGCTAGATGTGAAGTCACAAGGACGCGACCTTGGCTTACCTCCACCGCTCTGTTTACTTAAACCTTTCGCCCTTTGCCAAACAGGGGTCTCTCCTCTTTGTTGAAAGTTTAGTCTGAGCGCAGGCCACTGGCCCCGTCTACGAACAAACACCTGCATTTTCTCTCTGAATCGAGCTTTCAAAAACAGGACTGTGCTTTGCTTGGATGAGGGCAGTTTTAGTCCATCGTACTGTAATTACAGGTAAAATTTCCATATAATTTAATACACCCATATCCTTATTTGAACCCTAATAGTCATCCAGCATGCACAGATCATAAAAGTCCATCATCAAGTTTACTATAGTCATTACTTCAGAGTGGAAAATGTGTAGCTGTGCACTGCTGCCTGCTTGTTTTCCAGCTCTCAGCGCTTTTCAGCACATTAACAGCCTTCATTCACAGATCCTATTCTGGTCCAAGCATTGATTCATCATCGTAGCTTCGATGAATTGTGTAACGAACAGGCGTCAAATACATTTTCTTTGATTTAAAGCTGAGGTAGGCAGTATTTTCTGGCCTCATCAGGCAAAAATCCACAATAATCTTTTAGCATATTATAATTCAAGGGCTGCAAGGCGGCCCGGTGGTTAGAACCGTCACCTCGCAGCTAGAAGATCCCCGGTTCGGATCCCAATAAGGATGCCCAGGATCCTTCTGCGTGGAGTCTGCATTTTTGCCCTGTGCAGCATGGGTTCTCTCTGGGTTCTCCGGCTTCCTCCCACAAGGTTCAAAAACATGTTGAGGTTAATTGGTGATTCTAAATTGTCCGTAGGTGTGAATGTGAGTGTGCTTGGTTGTCTGTCTCTAAGTGT